>NC_031770.1:79869236-79973207 GCF_001522545.3 Parus major | reverse complement strand
AGGGAAGGGAAGGGAAGGGAAGGGAAGGGAAGGGAAGGGAAGGGAAGGGAAGGGAAGGGAAGGGAAGGGAAGGTTTCTTTGACTTTTTTAAAGGAGGATCATTTTAGAGAAAAAGAGTTCTAAATTTTGTAAACATAATGAAGTCTCAGAATTTGAAACCAAACCCAGAAACAGAAATGTTTATTGTTTAAAATGTGTATGTTATTCTTAGTTCTAAACATTACAAATAAAGATGTGTGAAGTGACAGTTAGGCTAATCTTTCACAAGAGAACTGCAGTGTGCACCAACATAAAACTATCCACAAAGCTTGACCACCTGATTTCATAAGTAACTGCCTTCTGTTTTAAAGACTTCAATTTGTTGGACAAGAAGGAAGTGGTAAGCCAAAGAGTGATTGAAATCTATGATCCATCACCACAGACGGAGCTGATGCACAGTCAGTGTAAATATAGCGAGTAGTAAAAGAGAAAATAGATAAACCAGATAGTGTGAGTACAAGATGGTTGCTTATTTGTCTGTGAATCATGAGAAAGCAGTGACTTCACTGCACATGAAACACTGTAAAATGATAGCACTTAGGTCTGCAGCTTTCACATACTCAAAGGACTGTGCAGGCTGTGAAATTGAAATTGCTCTTGGGAAATAACATGATTGCATCTTAACTGCCCAGTGGGGCAGTTATTTCTGGTGACCACGAATTGCAGGCATTTAGAGGGTAAAACATGCATCTGAAATGATACCTGCACCATTCTCAGTGGAATGTCTGGTGCCTTCTTTTTATACAGCAGTGCTTACTACAAATCCTCAACCAAGAGTTTGTCTCAGAGCACACCAGCAAATACTTCTGTATGCCTACAGTTTGACTCCTCATAGTATTTTTCCATGGAAACAGAAATAAATACTGTTTAAGGAGATCACAAAGGCTATTTTCCTGACAGCTTTTTATAGCAAAAAGGTGTGTAAGAAGGAGTCTTGACAAGTTAGATATATTTAGGTCATGAAACCATTTCTTTTGTCCAGCATCTCTGGAAATGTCTGCATTTTGGCATCTACAGGTGACTCTGACTATGAAAAACAGCCAAAGTTAATACATGCTGTGCTATTCCTGAGCAGTGTCAGAAATTTGTAAAAAGCATTTCCTGCAGCAGAAGTGGTGGAAATTTGGCAATTGCTGTATATGACATGGAAGAGGTACGCACGTCTCCCTCTGTCATGTAGCTGTCTTGAAAACCTTCTTCAGCCAAATAAATACAGTTGAAGACAGCAATAATTCATTCTGGTGTCTCCAGGACTGTGCAACTGTTTCTGAACTGAAAATCTGGTTTCTACTCAGGGTAGCCAGACCTATCCTGCTTCAATGAAAAAGATTTTCTTTTCTTTGAACATCAGACTTCACTCTTCACAATCCTTCTCTGTGAAACAAGAATAAATTGGATACTGATGAGCCACAGCAAAAAGTTGGAGAGAAAAAACAAAAGACCACTTCTATTATCAGGAAAGATATCAGTATTATTTTCTTGCTGACAGGTAACAAATACACACCTCCCATCAACTTTCCCCCCCAAAGAAGTACTGAAAATTAATCTCATATTAATAATACATCTCCTTCTGACATGATGATTAACTATGTTTTCCTCTTTGTCCAAGTCTAACTGCAGGCATTAGTTTGCCTTATCATCTCTCACTTTGCAGCATTGGATTTGCAGCTGAAGAAGATACTGTCTCCAGGCCCCTGCCTTTCCCTCTCTAAGTCAACATGTCTACCTCATAAATCAGCTCTCAGAAAACATATTGAGATGAATCTAAAAAAAAAAAAAAAGACAAAAAACTGTAGCAGCAAAGGATTTTCCCATTTCCAGTGACATCTTCAATGTCTGAAATTGAAACAAGCTGCTCAATGCACAATAATGCAATGCACTTCAGCATCTTCTAATCACAAAAAGTTTCTCTCAAATACATACTCTGTGCTCAGACACTCTTTGCTTGCCTGTCCCTGAGTATTCTATATTCTCCAAAATTACTGATTAAAAAGGCTAATAAAACTAATAATTGCTAATTATAACATTAATATATTTTTTTTTTCACATCCAGAACAGGTTTTATCCTCTTAATTTTCTTTCATTAGAAGGCTTTCCTGAAGTGTTCTTTATTTAATGTGAACATACTGTAGCAAGGTTTGTTCTTCCACAAAGGTTTGAAAGCAAAAAAAAAAAAAAAAAGGGAGAAGTAACTTTAATCTCAAAGCTTCAAAATGGTAGGAGAGTTTGAACATAAAAGCTTATATATAGGATCTACTGTATAACTTAAAGACTATGAGGATAAAGCAAATCTCAGCGGAGTTTATTGGTACTCTCCAGTGGAACTGGAATGGTTATGACTCAGCAGATGCACTTACAGGCCTGGACTTCCATGTGTCTTTCAGCAGATTTAAGCTCTTCTGCACATAATATTTTTTATTACTTGAGCCCCTGGTAATCATACAAAACAACAAAGGACAAAATAAACAAAACGGTGCAGAGATCTTCTCTCATTCTGCTATCAGAGTTTGCTCTGTGTGAAAGAAAGTAACTTAGCTCAGAGACTTCACAGACAACCTAAAACCTGCAAGGAATTTTCAAGAGATTAGGGTCTTGTATCCAGGAACCCAGCACCAAGGGGTATGGTTGTACTTCTCAGTAACAGAGGGCCAGTGAGGGAACCACACAGCAGACCCCTGATCAGTCTCCCCATGAAGTCATTTCTCACCTCTGGCTTGGACTACTTCAACAAGCATTCTGCTGGGCAGTGCCTGAACACCAGGCTGCTCCCAGTTCATAATGGTCAAGGGTGCATTTGTTTTGGCCCTCTCCCAACAGCACAGCCTCGTAACAGCATCCTACTAGATGCTGCATCTTTGAACACACCACATCCTAAAACATAAAACATACACCTTCTAATTTGTATGCTAAAAACACTCATCTGGTGGGTTGTAACACAGACCCTGTATTATTTCAGACAGTCTGAACAGCAAAGAGACATAAACATATCTTAAGGCCAGAGGGTGCCCAGGAGACATTAAAGCCCATTTATACTTAGTGTCCATTTGAGATGGTGCATTGGACATATGTTTGCAGGGTTTGATCTGTGCCTGTGATGTTTTCAGCAATACAGGCATTGCATAATGCCCACTCTGTCTTCCTGGATGCCATAAAGTCTCAGTCTGAGGCTGGCCCTTGTAAAATCCAGTCTTTCAGGTTACAGCTTCTTACCATGGAATTGTGCACGTACACACAATTCAAGCTATCATTTTACAGCACAAGAGATCCTCTGCATGAACAAATGGCATTTGCAATCAGGCTGTGTTTATTCCCTCTGGTTCTGAGGCCATCTGGCACTAGTGAAGTCTATTATCATCCAAAAAAGGGTGCCCACATCCAAACTACATGTTGGGCATGGTGCCTGGCCCGTGCTAATTCTCAAAACATGCCCAGGAACTGTTTGGAGGAGGCCTGGGCTGACTGCCCAGGGATAAACGATTCCAGGGACTGCTCAAACAATTTAACACTGTAGACAATGGAGTTAGTGCCTGGGTCTGTCTTCTGGCACTGTGTAATTTGCAGAGCCTGCAAGTGCAATGAAAAAGTCTGATTCCTTCATGGAGCACTCTTCTCTCTGAGTGGCATTAAAGGACTTTACATCTACTGCACGTTAAGGGTGTCTTTACAAAAATCAAAAGATTTCTGGAAGTCAAACTGTGTGTATTTTACTGTATCCTAGAAACGCTGCAGAATGAGAACTTTTAAGTATAATAGTGAACTGATACAGGAAAGATCCATTTGTAATATTTGTCTCTGTATGTTCAATACGAGTGGGCAGAGCTCTAGAGGAGTGCAGGCAAGCCAAGGTACAAAGGGTGTGCAGAAGAACAGGCTTGAAAGAGCCAAGACACACAAGGAATTCAGCTGAGGAATCCAAAGCCATACAGCTTTCAGGATGTTGGAATATCACATCCATAGTGGTGAGCATGGTTTTTCACTCCTTTGGTTTTCACAGATTTGTGAGCAGACCACTTACAAATAAAGGGAAAGAAAAAAAAAACAGAGAGGCTTTAAAGGTTCCTCATTCCAATTATGTACCCTGTAGCAATTTTAAACTAAGTAACATGGGGAGGGGGGCAAAAAGAATATTTTCCCAATTATCCTAGCTTGAATGCTAAGAAACTGAAATAAAAGTTTCTAAAATCATGAATTGTTTTTTCAGATTCCAACCTTCATGGAGATACTGGAACACAAGATGTTTTCAGAACCCCATTTCTTCTTTTTTGCAGTTAGTCCTAGGAAATGGGATAGTATATGGGTTCTGTAACAAGCAAAGGCATTTTCTGAAATAATCAGAAGCATAGTTGTCTTCCTCACTTTTCAGCACACATGTGTACACCCACAGGACAGCAACATCTCACACGGCAATAACCAGTGTACAGAAACTTGAGTGGAAAGGATTCCCCTGGGCTCAGCTGTCTGGGACTGCAGCTGACCATGACATATGGTTCCAGATATTTATCAAGCTCAGTCTTCATAACTAGGTTATTTGCCTCCAAGATAGAGCTGTTCCTGAATTTTAACTCTCTGACAGTCAGAAGCCTGAAGTTACTCACAGCAGGCATACACCATCGCTCCTCATGACATCACCGTCACTGCTGAAATCTTTCTGCTTCCCCCTCTGCTGTTCACAGAAACAAGGCCTTGCCACTCTCAGACTTGGGACCAAAAAAATCCCTTTACCATATGTTGACACTGTTGATGATAAAGTTCTTTGCACAGTTAATGGCAAACCTTCAATAACTAACATATATTTTCAACAGGAAGTTATCTCATTCAGCTATCAGATCAGCTTGGCACAGTCTTCCTTTGAAAGATAGGTTGCATTTTTTATCTTTCACAGCAATAGTTTTTACTTTTTTTTCTAATAATCTCAAACTACTCAAGTCAGACTAAACAACATGAAATTTAGGCATTTCCTTTCAGTGACACAGAGAGTACAGCAAGGTTGAATATAAGGATAATCTCATGAGCTCACAAAAACTGAGTTAATGAAAATCATAGTTGTTCTTTATCCTTTATATTTCTTTGTTTCATATTTTCAGGTTTATCAGTGGGGATATTTTGGGTGTTTCTTGGTTGGGATTTTTAATTATAATTTGTACAAAGAAAGAGTCAGAAAAAGAAGCTAGTGAAATAGTGCAGAAAAACATTGAAAAATTTAATTTTTTAACCTTAAGATCTGCTCTACCTTAAATTATAGAATAAAAATCTCTCAGTCAAAAGATCAGATTTTCTCACTGACACTTTTGTGAAGAAAAACCTACAAAATCCAGGGGTTTCTTTGAGAATTGGCAAATCCTACTGAATGAAAATCCACAGGAGTCTCATTGTATTACTGCAGTGCAGGTATTAGTCAACTCATTCAATTCACTTGCAAGGCTCAGTATGTGTCCTTCTGCCTCTAAAGCTGAAGTGGTCTTAGCAGATCGTAAAAGAAAAGGCACTTTTTTTTCCCCATTACTGAAAAATCCTTAAGTAGACTCATGGATTTAATTTAAAGGATATGGCAAAATGAACATTCAGTGGAGGAAGTTTTAGCTGAAAACGATTTATTTGTGAATTCTATAAGTAATTTTTTAAAAAAATAAATTTTGGACGGGAAGTTAGACTCTAACCATAACTAGCAGACATTCCTGCACCCAGATTTGTCAAGAACTTTTCAAGGAAGAGCTGCAGGTACCCTTGATCTGCATGTGCTGACCACTGCATCACACATCCCGTGTATGAGAATCACGTCAGACGTATCACGGGTCGGACATCCGAGCTTCTGACTGTGGGCGCTGCTTTCCAGCAAACCGCAGGCAGAATTGCTGTCACAATTATGCCAGCATTTAACCTCATTTCAGTTCGTTTATATTTAAGTTTTGCTGTCTTTCCAGAGCTGTGCATCTCTTACGACAGCTACTGTGTTTGGGTTAAGTTTCTGTATTCCTTCCAAGTTTGTATAAATCACAAGCTGTGGCTGTCTGGTATCCAAATGGACTTTTTTTGCCATAAGCAGCTTCTACCACTTCCATCAAACATAGGCCTTCCCTTACTTTTGACACCTATATAATTGCAATGATTTTTTTTTCTCTCAGTTCTTGTATTCTTTTGATTTTCCCTAAAATTTCCTTAATATAATTCTGTGTGCCTTTTACCTTTCTGCCACAATCTGTTTTCTGAGATTACCAGACAATTCTCACACTTTCCTTTCTTCTGGTGTCCTTTCTTAATATCACTATCTCGTATAATTTATAAAAGTAGGCAAACATAAACACCAGCCTTCACATACACATAAGTATTTGCACTGATTTCCAGTGTAACTATATTATCTGCCTTTATCTACATTTTCTTTCATGCTTTTCTGGTCATGGTTAGTTCCATTTGGTTCTTTGTGGCCTGCCTCTTCTGTGAGCGCTCAGATTTATGCAGAAATTCATTCAATGGTTCTATGAAACTGGAAATGGTTCTGTGAAAACTCTCCAGGGTATGAACTATTTGCTTCTCTCACATTTGTCTTTATTTGTTTTTATAGAGTGCTATACATGCCCAAGTTTGAAATACAAAGCATAAAGGGCCAATGTCATTAAGTCCTCAAACCCCAAAGTCTCACACAAGGTTGATTTTCAGGCGGAATATTCTGCATCAGCTCAGTTTCCCTCAGTCTGGGGGACAGGATAGCTCCAGAGACTGGATCCATGCCTCTCTCTTCATTTAAACTTGGTGAGGTATCAAATGTCTGGATTAACGTGGCATATTGTATGCATAAATTGTTAACCCACTTGAGGGATGTCAAACAAAAGCAATATTTTGAACCTTTTTCATCTTCAAGTGACAAAACTTGTTGTGAACATGGTGTCCAAGTTCACATTACACACACACACGAAACTTCCACTTACACCTGGTGCTGCTGCCTAGACTCCACAAGAGTCTGCAGAGAAAAACTGCTTTTGGAAAACTCTCTTGTGAGCTGATTTTGTCATCAGCAGAATCACACAATTTATGGTGAATATCTTTAGTAGTTCAGTACACAGAAGCAATTTATGTCAGTGATACCATACTTGTACCTAATAACCTTTCTCAGAGCAGCTATACATATCTAGAAAAAAAGGAAAAAAAAAAAATTATGAAGCATCACTGCAAGATTAATCTGCCAAAAAGACAGAGACCAGAGATTACTTATGAGCTGTGCAAAAGAAACATTCTTCTTCCCGTTTTGGAGGTGTACTCTGTAACAATGTTGAGTCCTCTCTTGATGTACTCACGATTGTTCAGGCCTCTCTTCCCTCAGAGCTCTTTACGTGCCTGTGGTTTGGAAGCTGCAGCTCTCACCCTATAACCTAAAGTGGGAGTCAGTGCTCACTTAACAAGAGCTCTCAGAAGGAGCATGCATCTGGCATGATGGGACTTCCCCGACAAACCCAGCATCCCTCAATCCCACCACTTACAGACTAAGAGACCCTTCCTTGTATTGCATCACTCAACCCTTCCACCACTGCAGTTTTCTTCTGTTCTTGACCTACTTTGCACAAATATTCATTCACTCATCACTGGCAAAACTACAAATCACAATTTCCTTTCTCTCCTTGCCTCTCTCTTCTGAATCCCTTCTCCGCTTGTACATCATCTTTTCCGTATTTTATTGTTATGTTTTGTCACTTATAAATAGACGTCTCTTTGTATCTGACCTTTGGCTTGCAAAGCCTTCTCCGCCCTATGGCTCAGGAGAGGCCATTTTGGTCTTTCTGGTTTTGCAGTTCTCCCAAGAATGTAATTTCCTTGGGAAAAGGAAAAGGCAAAATTTAAAAAAAAGAAAGCAAATCTTCCCCTTCATATCAAAATCCATTCATCCACTTCTAATTTTAGTTTCCCTTAGTGAATGCGACCCTGTAATTAAAACATTGGCAGATGAGAATATTATAGAGCCTTGCAGTTCAAGTGAACATTATTGTTAAACGTCATAATTTTGTGTCTGACAGTCTAGTAAACTGACTGAAAACATGTAGGACCATCCAAATTAAGGCTTGCAAGGACCAGTTTGCACTCATCATTCAGACTCTGTTTCCACAGGTAGTATTTGCAACAGGTCTAAAACCAACATCCAGCTGATAGAGGCCAACATGCCAGGGCCAGTGCTGACCTCTACCAGCAGAGGTTTTAACTTCCTTTTCACAGGGGTGCCACATAACTGTCTTGGAAACCTTTCATTCACAGATGTGTTGAATGTCAAGTTACAGGACCATTGCAGAACCAAGCTGCCAAAATCGTTTCCTTCCCACCACCTAAAATATCCATATTCCACAGATATGACATTTTTCTAACCTAGCTAGAAGGATTCAAATTAATAAGTGCCATGCTCAACAAAACAAGTGCCATTGTCCACAAGCCTTTCTATTAGTAGTTCCACTTACAGGAGGCTCCCTACAGCCACTCATCGTCATTACCTTCCATTTCAATAGCTGTTCCTTCCACCTCCAACCCTATTTCTGTCCCAACTCTAAATACAACTGCACCAACAAAACTGAGGCAGTTGTGAGCAGCATTACAGAGGTAGGAACAAATGCCTGGGGAAGGACATTTTAATGTGCAGCCTCTCTTAAACATGCTTTATGAAGATCAGATTGTTCCAAAGAGGAGCTATCCCATGACACAGAAACAATCTGAATATTTTACAGATGACATGTACCTGTAACAGGACTAAACAGGGATTCTGCATTTACTACATCAGCAAGATGCAAGGGTGCAAATGCTAGTCAGTCTTCTACCCACCCGTTCTAGAGATTTTAGCCTAACAACTGAAATAATACAGCAGACACTTTTGTCAAGTAGAATAAAATGAGCAAGCTCAGGAATATAGGCAAACTTCAAAAAGCAGAGCACAGGAGGCCTGTAACACTTTTATCAATCCCTAGAAAACAAGCCAGGATGTGAACACCCAGAGCACAGCATACTGGCTCTGCACTCTTTCTCCTCATCTGCTTTACAATGCAGAAGATATAGCTGCATGGATCAACTTTCATCTTAAAGTTTTTTCTCAGACTGAATATGAGTCAGAATTTCTCACAAAGCAATTTAGGGAAAGAGGAAGGAGAAATGGGTCTTGTGTCTTCATGAGGAAGAGTATCCTTTTCTTATGAGGAGAGAATGCAGGAGCTGGGCCTGTTTCATCTAAAGAGAAGACTGAGAGGCGATCTCATCAAACATCTCAAAGGTGGGTGCCAAGAGGATGGTGCCAGACTCTTTTAAATGGTGCCCAGTGACAAGACAAGGTGCAATGGGCATGAAATAAAACAAAACACAAGCAGCTCCACCTCAACATGAGGAAGAATTTCTTTACACTGAGGGTGTCAGAGCCCTGGAACTGGCTGCCCAGAGAGGTCATGGATCTCCCTCTCTGGAGAACTCCAAACCCACCTGCACAGATTCCTATGTAACGTGTTCTAGGTGACCCTGCCTTGGCAAGGGAGTGGGACTGGATAATCTCCAGAGGTTGCTTCCAACCCTAACAATTCTGTGACTCATGTCACACTGCCTGGAGATAGGAATGCAGGGCTGTGCTTTCTTCTAAAATAAGGAGGGAAATTGAAGACACTGGCTGCTTTTTGTTAGGATTTATGCAGTTGAGTAATGCTTTGCTTTGCTGTAAATGCAGGGAAAACATTTTTATATAAAGAAATAAAACAGGCTTATTTAAATAGAAAACAGAGTTGGTTTTTTAAACTTTCCAAGCCGCTTTCAAAAAAACTTTATCTCTGCACTCCTAAATCCCTAGCTTGAATTCATATTTTACTGATGCAACACTAGAGCAAGACATGAATAGAAGTATTCATGTGTAATTGTAATTAGTAATTACAGCAATTTTGCTGTTTCAGTTTTAATCCAATCTCTCTGTTAGCACCTTAACAGCTCTTTTTTGGGGGGGAATTCTGTTGTCACAAAGCTCCTGTAGGGGTTTCCTGGTAAATTTGCTGGGCCTCCCAGTCCCTGCACAGATGATGTGTTGTTCTGCCTATTTTGGTATTAGCTATCCAAAGGGGATGGTGAGCTAATTGATGACGGGCTTAGTTTTGAACCTTCAATTATAGTTGTCACTTAAGGTGTAGCAGGACCAACCCATTTAAAGTCTCCTGAATATTAAAATTTGGGGTGTTTTACCTGTAGTGAGTGATTCTGGGCTACAACTGAGAGACATCCTGTATTTCTTGTATCTGTAATGATCTACAGAGCAGAAGTTCAGTGGGAGTACCTAGTAGGAAAGCAGGCTCTTTGCCATAAGTTTGTCTTTCCCCTGCTCTCATCTGCATGCATTGCATCATGCCAGGAGGCAGACAGCTCTCTCACCCTTTCCTCCAGCCTGCCCTGGGAGCCTTCAGTGCCTTCTATAAAGTTATTTCTCATGCCTGGAAATAAAAGATTAGTCCTCTAGGTTCCAGCTGAAATAATGAATTGAGCAGGTTATGAAATCCAGCATCTCTCTTGCATGACCCCTCCTCCTGAGAAGGAGTTCACTATTTTAATCCCAAGAGATTTTAATGTGCAAACTATATGCCAGAGGAGACAACTACACACCCATCCAATGTGCACAGAAAGCAGGATGAATCCACTAACTAATATGTTGCTACATGATATAAACTTGCTGCTTCTTCCCAGGAATATTGCCAGTGAAGGTATTCAAGGTCATCTTGCACAGAAAAGAGACATATCACACTCACATGCATGATTGTTCCTTGAACTACAGCTAACTTCACAGAAAGCTGAGTTAATCTTGGCCAAGCTAAAGTAAAATATTCCAGAGACTCAAAGTATTGTGCAGGGAAGCTACAGAAGCTGTCCAAATGGAAAATTAACAGTACAAGGAATAGCGGACAAAATGTTAGTGGTGGAGTAGAGCTTAGGCATTCCGTTAGCGACAAGAATTTGTATTCCTTTGTGTTCCATCATTTCAAAAGGAGGCATCTATAGCAGCAGCCTGATACAAGTGGGTCTCCTTCTTTTGCCCTGAAGGATATTCCCCTATTCATCTAGATACTCCTTGGCTTACTTTAAGGTTAAGTCTACATTAAGTTCAGATGTGTATGTGGACATTTTTGTCAGTCATATTGCTATAATTCGTTAAAGAAAAATGAAAGTGAGGCTGAATAAAAGTGTGTAAATCATATCAGACTAAGTGGGAGCTTCTGTTCAGTTTGATCCAAGCACAGTAGTTTATATAGCAATAATGCATAGTAAAATAAATAGAACAATGAAATCTCAGTTTTCAGGTTATGTACGCGAGTTCACATCTTATCATCAGGTTTAATATCTTTTCAGAACAAAATCCTTTCCTCAACACCCAGAATTCCAACCATTAATGTCATTCAGACACCCTGAATTGCTGGTCTATAGAAGTCAAAGAATACTAAATTTACTTCTGGGCACATTAACATTTTCAGACAGAGCTCTTTGTATTAAATGTCATTCATGTTTGACAAGTAAGTGGAAGACAGCAATCTCCATCCAGGGGTATCCATCCTATTAGCCATTGTTGAATCCCATAAATTTTGTGTGCACTAAATTAATTTTCTTGGTTTGTAACACGTGAAGCCTGTTCAATACTCGCCATACTGTAGCTAGAGTTACAGTTTTTCTAGGTGAGTCCCTGCTCTGGGCAGAGCAGCAGTCACAACACTGGTCATTAAAAATGGATCAGCTGGGGACTTAAGGTCTGGATCCACTTTGCAGGAGTGATTCCTTCTGACATCCTTGCCTTCTCTTCAAAGTCTCACAACCTCTTTGCAGCTCTCCTCCCTTACAAGAGGTAGGTCCTTTTTCTGAGGAAATAGCTCACGGTATTTTCAAGTAATGAATTCCAAAAGGAACACAAACTTCAAACCCATAAGATCTTGGGTATCTGACCTGAACAGATGGGACTGCAAGCACCTCAAACTGTGTAATCATCTCCCATGGGCACAAACCAATTCAACAGAAAAATTAATTCCAATATGATTCACAACTCAGTGTTTCATTGGTTGTGAGCAAAGAGTTCTCAGAATTTCATTTCCCATAGGGAGAGGGAGAAGAGATATTTTAACTATCAACCACAGTTCAGGGCAAAATAAGCACTGAAACACTTCCCCAGAAGTGTTAGGTTTGGGTTTTTTGTTTTTCTGGTTTTCTCTCAGCTTGATTTTTTCATCTGTAGGTGAGAAAGAAGGTGAGAAGTTGGCAGAAGACAGATATGGTGATGGAAGCTGGAAAAGAAGTACAAAGCATGGTGCTAGCATTTGCATCCAGTCTGAACTGCAGAAAATATCATGAGCTCCTAGGGACTGAAATGCTGTGGATATGTACAATGCGTGCACTTACACGAGCAGAAGAAACCCCTTGCTTGGTTTTTCTTTTTTTTTTCCCTATCACCACCAGAAACATGAGTTTTGCCCCTTGCTAGAGGCCTGAACTGTTCTTGTGCACATTTTGGAGTATGATTCAGACAAAGTTCTTTTTTTGTCACTGGCCCCATTACCTAATGTTTTGCAGTCCTGCCCAATAAAGATTTATTCATCTCATATGTTCCTGGTTGTGACCTTATGTTCGGCCGCAGTTGGACTGCTTTGCACTCCAAGGCTCTTTCCTCAGCATTCCAGACCTGGGAGCTGCTGCGCCTGGGAAGACCAGCCTGCAGAGCCTCGCTGGACAGTAAATCAGCCCTTGAAGGCCCAAAACTTTTTATATCAAGCATCCAGCCTCATCTGTTTTCTTATTGCACTAATACTGCCCTGAGGAAAATCACAAATAAGAGTCCAATATATCTCAAATAACTGAAAGCATGCTTTCCTAGATTTGGTTTGAATACTGCAGTTCTTAACTTTTCTTTGAACACCCCTATGTGCTGTTTATGATGAAAGTATCCAACAAAACTTTTCACTGAAAAGAGGAGCCCACCATGAGGGTTTGCATGACTGAAGTGAGCACTGTACATAAGTACAGTGTATGTAAGTACTTGCCAGTCCCCTGATCCAGACTTGCTTCACTCTGGAGTTTTCTGCAGCAAAGTCTCAGCCTTCCACAAACTGTGTGCAGCTGTGCAGTTCAGAAAATGTGACTCTAAAGTTTTCTTTTAAAGCATTTCTCTCCTTCACTCTCCCTTGCTGGCCTGGGGATGTGAGGATCATCCCCACATTTGTTTTAATCCCTTCATTATTTAGTTCCTCAATCCATCTATTTTTCCCTCCTGGCAAAACCCCATGCCAAATTTTGTACTAAGAACTAGCAGCAACACCTCTTTCTCTTCTCAGTGATTACCACAGGAGAGACTCAGTGCTGACATATCTTAGGAAAGGTGGTGTTTCAGTATCATGAGACATTCACCTTCTAATAGTTATTTGACAATGATCAAAAGATCTGTGATATTAATTGCAGCTAATTTCTCCTATTTACCATGCTGAAAGTGAAGTTCAAACTGTGCAGGATTAATGGCCCTTTGCTACTATTGAAGTTCTTTATGGCTAATTTGTCGCCATCCATCAAGCTTTGTTCATGCATTTATTCAACAAAATGAGCAAGGCTTTAACTATCAGGGAAGGTGAGTTAATAAAAAATAATGAAGGATATTTCTTAGACACTCTGAGGGGCTCAGTACTTGAATCTTTCAACTTGCATTTATCTACCTGGGTGACCATTTAACACTATCTTCCATTTTTCTTTATTCATTTTGCTCAATATATTGTTTTCCCATATATTTCACTATCTGTAAAAAAAACTAAGACACCAAGAACATAAGAAAAATAAGCTGTCATTATTACATCAGTGGTTTTGATAGGAGGAGGTGGGCCTAGTAAAAAAAGTTGTTTTATCTGCACTGACTTTACAAGGGACCTATCTTTTGTGCTTGGCTTAAGTAACAGAAAGTTATGCTGCCACTATCTGAAAAGTACTTTTCATTGATCTGAGAAAGAACATACATGAGACTACAAATATTGTGTGTTTCCTCAAGAAATCATGATATCAAGCCTTTCCTTCATATTTTCACTGTGAGAGAGAATTAAACAGTGTTTGACCTAGAAACCTCAGACTTAAATAATAATAGCTGCAGAAAAAACAGTTTTTAAACAGGATTGCGTTTCACAGCTTCAGAAGTACGTGAATTCACTTCACTTTGTGTGGGTTCTTTAAACAGGGAAATCCAATTCCCTTTGGATTCTTCCCCTCTGAGCTAGGGTGAGACTGAGTCATCCTCCATTTGTTTGTCTTAGATGACAAATATTACTCTCAACTTACAAACAATGTCAGCAAGAAAACAGCATCTGGAGCTTGTTCAGTTATACTTCTACCTTTCCAAAATGCTATATAATTAATATTCATATGGCTAATTTTAAACATTTGAATACCTCCACTGGCTTTAGCTGGGACGCTTCTAACATTAAAATTTGCTGGATGAAGACCATTATCCTTATTGAAGCTGTGCCCCGTTTGTGGTAGCAATGTGGCATTCCTGGCAGCAAAGCAGACTTTAAATTTTTTTAATTTAGACATACTCTTCTGGGAGCACCATGACATTCAGGATTTAACATAGCCACTTATGCTGAAGGTGCTGCCTGGGTGGGTAGGTTTTTGGACAAACCACACTGTTCCCCTGCAGAGAGCACTGCTAAAACTGCCAGTCTTGCCTTTGAAAGCTGCTAATTCCCTTTGTGCAGCTGTGAGTCCCAAATGCAAGGTGTATGATGGAAACCATTTGAAAACAGCCCACTCTGCAGCAAGCAACAGATCTAGTCTGGATTTTCATGACTTCTTTTCCTCATTGATTCAATTACAGTTCTATCTGAAGCAGTGACAAAAACTGAATGCTGGAACCTCAGCTATCCAATTTAAAGGTAAATAATTCCATACCAGACTACAAAATGCTGCACACAGAAACTATGAATATTAATGTATTGCAGTTTCAGCATTCAGAGTCTTTTCTCTTTGCTGTATTTTGCCCTGCTGAGCAATGAAATAGGTGTTCTGTAGCGCCAGGCTCTTCGCAACAGAGAGGATGAAATTGTTTTCTTGGTTAGACAGCTCACCCTTGAGGTATGCTCAAAGCATATCCTTTTTTGCACATCTATACTGCAACTTCCAATTAGGGAGGCAATATAAGCAGCAAGAGTCAGCAGGGGACAGAATAAGATGTTCTTTGCCTCCATCAGAAAATTCTTTGCTGAAAAGAAGTTAGAATTTGGCATGTCAAAGTTCCTTTTCTTTTACTCACATGAGAGAATTCACATACAAGTGCATGACTGACTTCTTTCCTAGAGCTTGCTGGAACTACAACTCTCAGAACTTGGACTATTCAGATAGCTGGGAATGTTTGTGTGATCCTCTGCAGTAACACTTTTATGGAGGAAAGCTTTTTTCTCCCAAGAGTATTTTTATCTGCAAATGCAACACCACCTCTTCTCTATCTGACAGAGGTTTTCCACTAAACACAGTCTGGACAAAATAACTAAGTAAATCCTGCTGTTATTCCTACTTGTTGCTGTGTGTTGATCTTTTGCAGTCATTCCTAATGCAACACAAGATGAGAAAAAAGAATATATTTTTAAAATAAAGGAAAAAATATACACTGCACAGGATTATTTCCAAGTTGCTGCTCATCATCAAAGGTTGAGATGGCTGGAGAGTGCTAAGGCAACACCAAGCAATTATCAACTCATACTAAACATCCACCAAACTCCACCTCAGCTGGAATTCTAAACCATGCCCTTGAGCAAATCTTTGGGGAAATCACCAGTAACACTCTTATCCTCATAGTCCATTACTTTTTTCTAAGAACACAAAATGATTTTTCTATTTTCAGGCTTCAAAATATCCTAGTCCATGCTTGTGTTTGCAACAGATTGTGATGCCTTAATAGTATGCTTGTTTACTTGGAAGCAGAAAGGCTAGCAGCACCAAGCTCAATCCAGTACAAAATCTGAATCAGATTTGGGGTTAAGTTTGAGCCCTTCATGCCACCTTTGCAGTTTCTGAGTTTTTATTTAACTTTTGGCATTGGAGCCTCAAAGTAACTTCAGTCAAAATATCTGAGTACTGTCAGGTTTCAGGTCAAAAGTATGTCAAAAGTAGAGTTTTACATGAATCCAACCCAACAGTAAATCCCTCCCTGCATTTGATATTCAACATAAGCTCCTTTGAAAAGTTTTAAGGTTTGTGGTGAATAGTTCTCACAGCTCTAGGTTGAATAAAGCTGGAATGTTACATTCCTCTCAGCAGGTTTCATCCAAATCCCAGCTAATTTTACAGACGACCTCATGACTTTGAGGAGAATGGGTCAAGGCAAAGACTTTGCTGGTTTACAGTCAGATTTTCGAGCATTATGCACAGGACAGTTCCAACCAGAGCAATAAAACAAGACGGCAATGGTCTTTTTTTTTTTTTTTTGGCTTACTAGTTTCAAGTAGCAAATATTGAGAGCAAAGTTCTAGGGGAATGCCTCATGAAACACTTAACTCCTTTTAGATTCATTACTACAATAAACAACATTTTAGAGTCACAGCAACAAATATTTTCTACAGTCTGTTGGAAATGCTCAAATTTTCACCCTCAGAGGGAGTCTCAACTCTCCATTTCAGCTGCCACCTACCTTCCAGAATGCCCCAAGCCTCTTCTTTCCTCTGTTTATCCCAAGAAAGTCCCATGGATGGTTACATTTCTGTAAACAGGTGCCACACAGCTTCCTTTATCCCAACTACACAGAGCACCAGCATAGGAAAATTCTGCACCAGAGGGCCCTGAGAGGATAGATTTCAGAATCACTGAATGGGTCAGGTTGGAAGGGACCACAGTGGGTCATCTCCAGAGAGGGAGGCTCCATGGCCTCTTTTGGCAATCTGTTTTGGTGCTTGATTACCCACACAGTAAAGAAATTTTTCCTGATATTCAGGTGGAACTTCCTGTGCTTCCTTGTCTGCCTGTTGCCTCTTGTCCTACTGCTGGGAACCACTGAGAAGGGCCTGGAAACATGCACTGACACCCTCCTTTCAGACACTCAGAGACATTAATGTGGTGCTATCCGTCATTTCTTCTCAAGGCTGAACACGCCCAGAACCCTCAGCACTTCCTTGTAAGAGAGATGTTACAGTTTCTTAATTATCTTTGTCACCCTTTGTCACCTGCTCCAGAAGCAACAGGATGCACAGTCTTGCAGGTTCAAACATGCATAGCCCAGCCAACAAAAGACCTGACCCGACAAGATTTTTATCAGAGGTGTGGTATGACCTTGTGTGCAAGGGGACTCTGGTTGGTCTATCACATGAGTGAAACTGTAAAGACAGTAGGTTTGGGTGGCAGATAGGCCCCAAAACTCAGGAAAGAGATCACAGAATCACAGAATCACTAGGTTGGAAGAGACCCCCAAGGTCATCAAGTCCAACCCAGCCCTAACACCTCAACTAAACCATGGCACTGAGTGCCACATCCAGTCTTTTTTTGAAGACATCCAGGGATGGTGACTCCACCTACTCCTCAGGCAGACCATTCCAATACTTTATCACTCTTTCAAAAAAAAACATTTTTCCTAATATCCAACCTATATTTCCCTTGGCACAGCTAGAGACTGTGTCCTCTCGTTCTGTCAGATGCCGTGTGGTGAAAGAGACCGACCCCCACCTGACCACAAACACCTTTCAAGGAGATGTAGAGAGTGATAAGGTCACCTCTGAGTCTCCTTTTCTCCAGGCTAAACAAACCCAGCTCCCTCAGCCATTCCTCACAGGGTTTGTGTTCCAAGCCCCTCTCCAGCCTTGTTGCCTCCTCTGGACACACTCAAATGTCTCAAAGTCCTTCCCAAACTGAGGGGCCCAGAACTGGACACAGAACTCCAGGTGTGGCCTCACCAGTGCCCAGTGCAGGGGGAGAATGACCTCCCTGCTCCTGCTGGCCACACCATTCCTGATCCAGGCCAGAGGGCATTGGCTTCTTGGCCCCCAGGACACAGTCTGGCTCATGTTCAGCTGCTGTCCCCAATACCCTCAGTCCCTTTCTGCCTGGGCCCTGTCCAGCCCCACCTTCCCCAGCCTGTAACACTGAAGGGGGTTATCATGGCCAAAATGCAGGACCCAGCACCTGGACTTATTAAACTTCACCTTATTGGATTCTACCCACCCATCCAATCGTTCCAGGTCTCTCTGCAGAGCCCTCCTGCCTTCCAGCAGATCAACACACCTTCCCAGCTTAGTGTTGTTCATAAATTTACTGATGAAAGACTCAGTACCCTCATCCATGTCATCAATAAAAATATTGAACAGGACAGGCCCCAGCCCTGAGGCACACCACTGGTGACTGGCCCCCAGCTGGATGCAGCACCATTCACCACCACTCTCTGAGCTATCCAGCCAGTCAGTTCCTAACCCAGCACAGAGTGCTCCTGTCCAAGCCCTAGGCTGACAGCTTCTCCAGGGGTGTGCTGTGGGAGACAGTGTCAAAGGCCTTGCTGAAGTCCAAATAGATACATCCACAGCCTTTCCAGCATCCACCAGGCAGGTCACCTGGTCATAAAAGGAGACCTACCCATCCTAAACCCATGCTGGCTGGGTCTGATACCCTGGCCATCCTCTAAGTGATGACACGCACTATAAACTGTTCCATTACCTTACCATGTACTAAGGTCAGGCTAACTGGCCTAAAATTATCAGGATCCTCCTCCCCACCCTTTTTGTGAATGAGCATCACATTGGCCAGCTTCCAGTCATCTGGAACCTCACCAGTGAGCCAGGACTGATGGTAAATGATGGAGAGCGCTTCACAAGCTCATCTGCCAGTTCACTCATCACCCTGGGATGGATCCCATCTGTTCCCATAGATTTATGAACATCCAAGCAGCTCAGCAGTTCTTTGACTGCCTCCTCCTGGATAACAGGGGGATCATTCTGCTCCCTGACACCATCTGCCAGCCTAGGATGACAGTTGTCCTGAGGACAAGCCGTCTTCCCACTAAAGACTGACACAAAGAAGGCATTAAGCACTTCCCCCTTCTCCTCATCTGCAGTTACTAAGTTCCCTCCCACATCCAGAAGAGAACAAAAGTTGGTCTTGCCCTTACTTTTGCCGTTAATATATTTGTAAGAACCTTTTTTATTATCCTTTACAAAAGTTGCTAAATTAAGGTTGAACTGAGCTTTGGCCTCCCTAATATCCTGTGCCCTCAAGATCTCTGTTTTGAAGCATGTCCAGCTTTCCAGGACTACTTTGTTTTTAAGGACTTTTTCCAAAGGAACTCTCTGAATAAATCTCCTAAATAGGCCAAAGTCTACCCTCTGGAAGTCCAATGTAAAAGTTTTTTTAATTTTCCTCCTGATTTCACCAAATATTGAGAATTTTATAATTTCATGATCACTATGCCCCAAGTGGCCTCCAACCACTTCTATTTGCAGCCAATAGATCTAACATAGCCCCTCCCCTGGTGGGTTCACTCACCAGCTGCGACAAAAAGTTGTCATTTACACTCTAAGAACTTCCTGGACTGCCTCTTTTCTGCTGTATTAAGTTCCCAGCAGATATCTGGAAGGTTAAAATCACCTACAAGAGCAAGGGCTGGTGATCCTGAAACATTCTACAGCTGCTTATAGAATGAGTTGTCCAGCTCATTCTATAAGCATTCCTGGTTGAGTGAACAATAACAGATTCCCAGCAGGATGTCAGCCTTGTTGGCTTTCTTTCCCCTTAATTCTTACCCATAGACATTCAACCTCATTGTCATTAGTTTTAATACCCATGGCATTTAAAGCCTCCCTAATGTGAAGGGCCACCCCTCCACCTCTTCTTCCCATCCTGTCTCTTCTGAAGAGCTTGTTGCCATCCAGTGCAGTGCTCCAGCCATGTGAGTTGTCCCATCACAGTTCCATGATGGTGACTACATCCTAGCTTTGCTCTTGCACCTTGGCTTCCACCTCTTCTTGTTTGTTACCCATGCTGCGTGCATTAGTGTACAGCTGGGCTGCTGATTTCACCTCTAACTCAGGCTTATCAGCCTTGGCCTGCTTCCAGAGAACCCAGCTGCATCCTATTCCCCCTTCAAACCTAGTTTAAAGCCCTCTCCCTGAGTTCCACCAGTTCATGGGCTAAAATCCTTCTGCCTTTAACAGAGAGGTGCAACCCATCCAGTTCCAGCAGATGCTATAAAAGTTGCCCAATGACTAAAGAACCCAAAATTCTGCTGATGACACCAATCCTTGAGACCTGTTGATAATGTGGGATCTTCTACGCCTTTAATCATTTTTCTCTGCCATGAAAGGAACTGAGCAGAACACTACCTGTTCTCCTGCCCTATCAACCACTTGACCCAGTGTCCTAAAACTCCTTTTAATTTCCCTGATTCTCCTCTTTTCAATCTCATCACTGCCAGCCTGGAGTAAGAGCAGTGGATAATAATCAGAGGGCTACCTCAGCCCAGGGAGTCTCTTGGTAATATCCTGTACCCAGGGCCTAGGGAGGCAGCAGACCTCCCTCTGATCGACATATGGGGCTCTCTGTTCTCCTCAGAAGGGAGTTACCCACTCCCACTACCCATCCCATGCCTGACTGTTATTCAGAAGGCAGACTGCCTGCTTCAGACTTGGGCAGCTGTTTTCAGCCTTGGTATCAGTCCTGGAGGGTCCCTGGACACAAACTTCCTAACATGTAGGAATATGCCTCCTCAGTTTTGTCTCTCATTGCTATGAAGAAGATCAAAAAAAATTTTTAAATAATTTTCCTTGTCTTTTTCTTCATAGCCATCACCTAAAGGCCATGAAAACAAAGATAGCTCAGTATTAGAAATCATATTCCTTCATTTGAAAATTTAAATTATTAACACTTTCCTGTAATGAAAAACATTGTGGAAAACTGCTTTTAATTTGTCACTCAGAGCAGATTAAAATATATAAAGATATTGTATTAAAAACAGTGAAAACCATAAAAAAGAACCTTTGCAACAGTCCTTGTTTAATTATTTCAAACATAACACTTCATATTGCAAGTTGCCTGACATTGTACCTGTATGTTTGATCACTGGAGGCAAAGACTCTCCTTCATAAAAGAGAACATTCAAGGTTTTCCATCACTCAAAATGTCCTATAGGCTTAAGAATAATAGAGCTGCTGGTAAACTGATGGCAAATTCTAGTCAGGCATGCATTCAGAGGACAGCTTCCTGATCCCTATAGGCTTAAGAATAAATAGAGCCTGTTTCACCAGTCAAAAAATGAGGCCCTGTGGGTCAGTTCTGCAAAACCACAAACATAGCACCAAATAGAAAGGATTACTAACCTCTATTCAAACTGGGCTCTCTTGGTAGGTTCTGTTACGCAACTTTTCCAAAAGCATGTTAGATATTGGCAGACACCAAGAAATATCATCCAAGTCCTGTTTTCACTCTCTCTCCCCCTCTTTTTCTTCTTTCTTTAGTATACTCGGTCAATTTGGTGTCCTGGAGAGAGAAAAAAATGTTCCATGAAGAAATCACTTTGAGGCCTTATTTCTCACTGCCAAAGTACTTGGGACACTTGTTTTTTCCAGTATTTCTCTAACTCTTGTTATCACTACTGCTGACTCATCTCCTGATGCTGAGGGAAAAACAGTTTTATGGGAACACAAAGAGGTCATGACTGAATTATTTTGGCTGTTATAAATGGCTCTGCAACTCATTCTCTGCACTGCTATTAAACAGATTTTCATAAATCCTGGATCAAAGCTAGTGGTCCAGAGTAGAAAGATTCCCAGAGAAGTGGAGAGGCATGCAGCATTACCTCTCCAGCAGAAGCAGCATCTCTCAACCAGCTGTAGTGAACATCACTCTCCTGAATACTGATGAAGCAGTACTTCACAGCAATTCCATTCAGTAGTTCCCAGTTGGGAAAGAATGTCTCCAACCTTCCCTCTAAGTTCTTGTAAGGTGCAGTAAATCAGGACTGATATGTCAAGGCGCCTCTGGAAAACATAAACGTTCTGCTCTTTTTTTCTCCTTTTTCCCTGCCTCCCTTGCATACAGATTTTGTTTGTATAGAAACAAAAAAAATCCTGAATTATTTCTCCCTCTTTCATAAAATCCCACATTCTCTCTGTATATGCATATAAATGTATTCAAAAGCAAATCAAGTAATTGCAATGAATCACTATTTCAATGAATTTTACCTGCATTTGCTGTCTATTAGCAGAAGTTATTTGTAAATTCCTTTAACAAAAATTTGTTTGTATATTATGCTGTTTGTGACTGGTTTGGTGTACACATACATAGTAACTTTATGTGCAACTACATCCCATTAATCAATCAGACGGGTTGTGTCTATTTCTTTATCAGAGGCAGAAAAATATCATCATTATGTGATGAGAATATAGACAGACTATGCAGCTAAACACAGCATTGATCAGGAAGGAATCTGCAAGTCTTTCTAATTTTCTCAAGATTTTAATCAAATAATCAAGAGTGTGGGTGTGGGTGTGTGTGTGTGTGTGTGTGTTCATGTGAAGATGGATAGGTGATGAAGAGACAAAGAAACAGAAAAATCCCTTCTATTAAGAGCCACTCCTGGATCCTTTCCTTACCATGAGCTGCAATGTATCATGAGCTAGTAGGTTGTTCAGACAATCCTCATCTGGTGAAATTCAAGAGTATTTTACAGTTCACATGCTAAAATGAATGTCAAATTATTCATAGGCAAATGCATGTAGTAACAGAGGGGAAGATTTCTCCTGACCTGAAATAGGTTTGCAATTCTCACCCTCACCAGACAAAATATCTCACAAGCAGACAGAGAAGTGCATGGGCTGTACTGCTGCATTAAAGGGACACAGTGGCAGCCTGAGGACAAAGCTCATTGCTGCTGCACGTTGTGCATGAGACCATCCTGGGGCAGATGTGTCCTCTTCCCACCATGTACTGCAGTCACACCGACAAACAAGACAGGCACAAGAAAGCAGCTCAAGTTTGGCATCCCCTTAGGTTTTAGGCATGGAATGCTTGCTCCATAATTACTATTAGCACAAAGAAAGTTGTTCTGGACTGGGAAGAAGTCAAACTTTGACTGCTTAGAAAGTCAAAGACTAGATTGTCAACACAGAGTAAGCATGTCCAGCTTGGCTGCAAGCTGACAGCAAGTCTTGAGGATCACAGTATCAGAGATAATCTCCTGCATCTCTCCTAAATCCTGTATCAGGTATCCTCTTCCTTAATAAAGTTCTTGGTGAACTTTGTTTCATCTGTCAATTACTTGGAACTGTCACTGAACTCTGGAATATTTTTCATTAAGACCTGCTGTGGGAAGTCTGGAATAAGCACAATGAAAAAAAGCAAGAATAAATCCTCTCAATACATGTTCAGCTGAGGGCTGATGGCTCAGATTACTGTTGGCATCAGCTTTTCCTGAGCATTTCTAGTCCTGGCATTCATGAGAGTAGTGATAAAATATGGCTAACATCTATCAATCCCTGTTTCAGCAGGGAACTTCGCAGTTGAATAAACATACTTCTAAGCACTACAGTTAGATTTTCTTTTTAAGCATGTAGTTTCCTTATTCCTTCACATAGAAATTACTTTCATAGGAAATTTAAAATAAATAGAAGAGAAAGTTCAGTATAGACATGTGGTGTTCATCAAGGAGAACTTCCAAATCAGCAGGAGTTTTCCTTCAGAGAGCTGGAACCATCACCATGCCATCATCATCTGCTCATTTGGATCCCAGCAGCTACCATGGCTGAAGGCCATTAGCCCCCTTGCCAGTTTGACCAACTTTCAGCAGTTTAGTCTCCAGAGGCTGATAAAATGGGGAAAAAAATAACCTATCATGACAGGTATTTGCCTATTTTCATTCCAAGTAATGGGTCCTGAGCCAATGGGTCCTTGAGCCATGGGTCCTAAATGAGGTTACTCCTTTAGTTGCTATTAAAATGCTAGAGCACCACTGCAATCATAGTAGAAGTTTGCTTACTATGACACTTAGGATTACTCTTGGCCATGCATCCTACAGAAGCACGGGGCACACTTCTCTCCTCCCAGCAGATGAGTGCACATGTGGCCACTTACAACTTCCAGTGATGAGCAGTCTTTTCCTTTAAGCTTGGATGGCTTGTTTTCAATCAGTGCAGGATAAATATTAGGAAGCATTTCCACAATTCACCATGTCTCTCCATCCCACAGAATTTTCAATGCCATATAAAGAATTGAAAGCATCACTAGCTTGTAGCTGTACTCCAGAACACATTTCTAATGAGAAGCAGTAAGTCTCCATTTGATATATTTATTCATACATGTAAGTTTCTTCTGAAATATTTTTTCTTTTTACCCTGATGTTTCCATTTAATTCACTTATTCTTTCTTTTTTTTGTATTATATTAGCTCCTGACAGTTTTCAATTAACTTCTTTCAGTGTTCATATCCCTTAGCATTTGTAACTATTTTGTTCCTCTCATTATACTCCTTTCCTGGTTTGCACGTTGCATATATTTACACTAATTCAGTAGAAGCTTTGTAAGCTGTAGTTCCTCCACCTGATGTAAGTGGAGGTATAGGATATCTTGTATGGCACTAAACAAAGGGGAGACATACCATGAAGGCAATTTATTTTGCCAGCATGAGAGATGCTTTCCACAGCCCTCATCTGTGGAATGAAACAGGTTTCGTTGTGCCAAGTAAAATCCTGGCTCTGTCAGAAGAATATTTGTCACAGCTATGATTTCTCCATTTTTCTCTCTTTCACCACAGCTCTGCCTTGAATGTTATAGAATGAACTCGTCTAATCCAGAAGATGCTGAGAAAGTTTTCTAGTCTGATTCCTTCCCAGTTGTTTTCCCAGCTTCTATTTCTCTCCCTCTGGCATGCTTTTTCCAATGGAAATGATCATTGTGATAATATTTTAAAATTAATTTTTCAGGCTAATGTGATCAAGTGTGGATGTAAGGAAAAGGTGTGTTTCCCAAAAACTGTTTTCTACTTTTGGCAAACATATAATGTTCCTCTACTGCTTTTATAACATATAATCAACAATATCTGATTCTTTTGGAAACTAGACTTGAAAGAATCTTTGATATCAATATATCATCTTTACAAATCCTTTGAGTGTTTCAAAGCCTGTGGATATTATGTTTATGACTTACAGTAAGTCTTGATGAAGATCTCAAGCCAGTACGTCAACACCAGAGAATCTCTCTAGGATAAATAGCACTGCACATAATGCTGAACAGAAGCCATTTTCCTTTTCTATTTCAAGTTTTGATAGCTAGAGGATACAAGCCAAGTGGCTGTGGCACAGCCCCTGGCATATGGGATCCCCTTGCCTCGCTACCTTGCTAATGAAGAGGATCCAAAATGGCAAAACCCCATCAGTCTGAACTTTTGCTCAAGCAATGTTAAGTCCAGCAGACACAGCGGTTATTCCCCATGTCAGCAGTCACTAGCATCATCCTCTGCAACAAAATTCAAACCATTTGTTCAGCATCTGCACTGAATTAGTTCTGTGCTTGAGCTGTGGCAGGGTGCAATGAATAATCTCTCTACAGTTGCTCATTTGTACTTGCAATAAACTGCACTACTTGTGCACGTTTTCACTTGTCAGTAGGGCACTGAAACGTGGATCACTAGGATTGCCATTCCTAGTCCAGCAGAGAAACAGATAGACCCTAAATAAAATAATTTCTCCTCATACAGATTCCAGTTCATTCTTTCTTCATACCGCAAGGCAAAAGGCTCAAACTTGAAAATTTTTTGAGATGTCAAACTTGACAACTTAGGATCAAAACTCATTTTGAATATCCACCAAGTTTGCGAATCATTTCTATCTCTCCTCTCCAAGAGATGATTAGTGGGGTCTCAGCACAGTCAATTAACCCAGATTAGGTGTTTTAGATTAGGATTTCAGATTTTGCCACTCTGTCATTTGGAGCATATCACTCAGGTTTTCAATATTTTTGCTCTCTTGCTTAAAGCTAAACATTCAGACTGATCACTTCATAGCAATTCTGTGAAGATTGATTATTATTTCTGTCATGTTCAGCCACTGCAGGCAAAAAGCATTTTTTTAAAAAGGAATATTTTTTTGCCTTAGGGCTGCAAATTATATAAAATCAATCTATTTATATCTTTATTAAAGAGCTGACAACATCATCTACTTATACAAAGGAACAACACCTTCATCAAGGAGAAGTTCTACTGTGTTAGAACTTTCCCCATAATCAGTTTGTTCATATCCATTAGGGATATTAATGGTGTGTTCCTCAATTAACAACATTCAACATTTCAGGTTTGCACATACATACCTCTATGAAGACCTTGAAACCAATATACGCAGTGGGCCCAGAAAAGTGCATTTTGAAGGAAAATATACTGGATTATTTCTTTCAAATTGTGAATAACAATGTTGTACTTCACTGGATATCTTCATTTGGATAGTCTCCTATTTCCTTTTTCAGGGCTAGGCATGTTATCTCCTCAGGTACTGAGAGGTTTTGTTTCAATTTTTAGGAGCCATAATCTTTAAATATAAGCTTTCTTCCCTGGGAATATATGCTACACTGAAAGCTTACCTGTCATCAATTATATAATAGGGAGACTAAAATCTTCCTGCGTGTTTTGTGCTCAGATGCCAAACTGAAGCCACGAGTAAGCTGTAGGGAGAATTTCAGATAAAGAATATTCACCATAAATGTGCCTATATGAGTCTGGATTATGTCCTAGTAGTGTGTGTCCAGCATACCTCCAGAACAAGCTTTCATCAGCTTACTCAAGAAACAGCTTTTGAAAGATTTAGAGCAGAAATGAACCAAGCCATCTGGAAAACTTTGGTCAGTATGGATGCAATTTCCCAGGGCCCTTCTCGTTACAACAGCTTCTTAACAGGAATCAAAGTTCAGTTTAAGTTTGGGTCCAGTCATGCAATATCATCAAGATATTGGCTTAAATTACCAGGGAAAGGAATTACCTACATATCCCAAACCATCTTTGCCATGATGTTGCATTCTCAGCTCAGCACAAAACTGTGCCAGGGCCACAAACTCAGCTTCCACCTTGGACAGCCTCTTGACTGATGTCTCACACCTAAATGTAACACCTGTTGGACTTTAATTTACTCACACTAAAATAGAAGAATATTAAAAAAGACCTGAAAAAACACAAAGGTATTTATATCATAGAATGTGGGAAATCAATTAAAATAAAGCAACTGTCTGGAAGATGTTCAAATGCTGCAGATTATGGAAAACCATGCAGATTTTGTGTTAGAATGACCTTCAAATTCCTCTGTAAGAGATCCATCCTTCAGCTCCCTTTTTTCTTATTTAATGAAAAGGCTCAATGACAAAGCAAAAACAAATCTTTTAAGCAGATGTTTTAGTGTTCTGAATAACATTCATTTTTGCTGTAAGGCAGATCAAACATAACTGAGAAAGGAACTTACACTGCAGTAACTTGAGGATGTTTTTACGGATCTTTTCATTTGAGAAGTAAATTTTTTAAAATAACATCTGCCATTGCATTAATTAATTTGAATTTCAGGTTGTCATATGATCCTTGAGTTGTCTTGAATTCCTATTGTATTCTTAGCAACACCTTGAGCCCATCACAGCAATTCTCCAGAAAAGCCTTCAAAAAGTGTTCAAGTACACTTTGCCTTCACATCTTTATAAACATTCTAGTGTTCTCTTATTTTGTGGTTCAGTCCTAGGTAAAATTTGAGTTTTAAAGAATCAAAGACTACTGCAATTTTTTAGATTGTCTTCAGCTACAAATCCTGTAGTTTTCTGGATTCCAAAGTCTTTTGTGTGAAGGCATGGAATCAAGGAGGGTCCTTTGGTTGGTACTCTTCTTTGGTTCTAACTTGTGTATTGGAAAGCCCTACTGAATTTAATGCAGCTAAACTTATTCTCCAGCCTTTTTCAAATATAGGCACAAAAGTTACACCCTCTGCTACAGAACAAAACTGCTGATAAGAGTGATTTCATTCAATAAACACTGCTCTCTTTGGGGATTATGAAATGCAGAATACTTCCAAAAATCTGCTGTAAGTCCAGGGGCACGCAGTGGCTGTGTTTGAAAGCGTTGGTCTCAATTTTTGTTTGCATCCATAGCTCTTTCAGATCTGTTCTTTCACATGCTGGAAGCACAGCATGTAAACTAAATCCTGGCACACACTTACCATGCTGAAGGACAGCAGATCTGCTCTGCCTCAGCCCTGGTCCTCACTGCATGTTCCAGAACTGCCTGGCAAACTGCAGACAAATCTTTTAGTTGGGGATGGAGAAGGCCTGGGAGCAGATGTCCTTCCAGTGAGAAAGACAAAGTGACAGATGAACTCCAGCCCTGCTCACCCCCACTTATTGCTACTTTTGACACGATTTATACTCCAGGACCGTCAAGAAAGATCACAACTGCTTTTGACCTCTCAGTGGGAGGGTACATCTCAAAGTCCTAGATAGAATCCAAATGGGAATGATATGAGCTGTTACTAAATTAATGTCTCCTGCTGGAGTGGAGAGTTTATTTAGAGCATTTTCCTGTACAGACAAATAATTCTGCAAAACAGACCTTGAAAGACAATATTCATGATCTAAAAACCAGGAAGGCAGGGCAAAGGGAAGGCAGGAAGGAATTAGGTATAAAGAGGGAGGAGCTGGCCGTGGGGGCCGCAGAGGGCTCCAGCCAGCTTCAGCCCATGCAGGGCACAGCTGAGCACAGCAGCTGGCACCTTTTAATTTTATCCAGGTTTGCTCAAATATTGTTGGAGAAGAATCCTGACTCATCACTACTATTCAGCATGATGTGGTGCATCAAAGACGTAAGGAGCTGTCACAACAGCTGAAAGCTGCTCTCAATATCACCAAGACAAAACCAATGTAAAACCTTCAGCCTATTGATATGGCAAACTTCTGTCTGCTGGGCACCTCATCCTCCATGTGCTCACTATCTCACAGCATCAGAACAAACTAGAACAGAATTGGAAACATTGGCTATGGGTCCAAATGTTGAATATTTTTCTGCACTGTGCAGTCAGTAATTTACTCTGTACACTTAATTTAATCAAGGACTTTGCCAGACAGCCAAGAATATTATTTCTGTCCAACTGAGCAAGTATCACTTGCAATTCATTCTTGATTAAAAATCTGAACTGAGGATGCCAGACCTGTTTTCATACAAATTTCCGTGAAAAGCATAATCTCCAATGAGGATTAAATTGTACAGTCCTGATTTGCACCTGTCAGTTTAGATTTCTTTTAATTTAGGGATAATGTTGCCTGCAAGTTTGTTCCCACATCCTAAGTAGAGGAGAGACAGGCATAAGTTGTAATTCATCTCTGGTTCTCAACACTTTGTTTTAAAGCAAACAGCATTTCACTTGCTGTAGCATTTAATAGCAAATAAATTCTTTTAAGGAGAAGCAATATGTTTAGCTGAACTCACTGTAGCCACTGGATAATAGGTACGTTTTCAAACACAAAAAGACTTCTCTGAAAGTACCCTAAATGTTCATCTGTTTTCCACAAGTCTTTCCCTAGTAACAAACAGAGGTAAGATGACAGTTTTCACTAAAAACTCACCCTCACATTTACTCTGAGATTTCATTTAATGTTCAATATCCTAGTGGACAGTGGAAACCCCACAGCTGCTGCTGAGCAAAACACCAGTCCTTTTACCTAAGCCCTACTCATTTCACCTGCTGAGAATGCATCCCCATGCCCCCTCCCTAAATTTTCATAGTGTAGCAAGGTGCAAACAGAGTGCAAATATTTCTGTACACTTTGTGGGATTTTCTGTTCCACTGAACAAACAAGTCAGTAAAGCCTGTGGCCATACAAACATGAGGAACAGGCCCTGCAATTGAAGAGCTGCCCCACATGGCTGCAGGGTGGCGACTTCCCTGGCACAGGAGGGAACAGGGCAGCTCCCATCCATTCATCCATACATTTGAAAGCTATTTAAGTACATTTGGAGGTGTTCTTCAAATGTAATTTGTAATTAAAATAGGAAAACAGTTAATAAGACAGTTTATGGAAATGGGCTGTTTAGTCACAAACTACCTCATGCTGAAAAGGCACATACACATAGGAGTAATTTCCATTCAGATAAAACAGGAGAGTGTTTCTATCCCAAACACACAATATTCATTTACTGCAGTCGCACGTACGCCACAAACAAATAAAATAATATAATATTGGAAAACTTGCAAAGTATTTCAAAATAATAAGAATTTAGCATCTAAAAGGAATTTACTTATTTACACCAGATGTTACAAATTAAATGCAGCCTTAGAAAAGAAGATGAATGCTGTCCAAGTATTCAGTGCTTTTTGAGGTGTGACAAGAGTAAGGAGGTCACAAAAAGCCCCCAACCTTTTATTGTACTTTCCTGCATTTCACGACAAGAACTTGAAAAATGTGGGATCATGGAATTGTTTGGTTGGAAGAGACCTTTAGAGATCATCTAGTGCAACCTCTCTGCTATAGCAGAGACATCATTCACCAAGTCAGGTTTCTCAGTCATATCCAACATGACCTTGAATACTTCCAGTGAAGGGCACCCACAACTTCTCTGGGCAAACCTTTGCCAGTGCCTCACCACTTCATCATAAAATAATATCTTCCTCATGTCCAATCTAAGACTACTCTCTTTCAGCTTAACACCATTGCCCCATGTGCTATCACTACAGGACATTATAAAAAGTCTTTGTCTTGCTCGTAAGCTCCCCTCAGGAAGTGGAAGGATGATATAAGTTCTCCCTGGAACCTTCTAGTGCTCCAGCTCTCTGACCATCTTTCTGGCTCTCCTATGGATTTTCTCTCTTATAGCACCTCATAAGAGTGGAGTAAGGGTGGGAAAATCTTCTCAGCCAGCTGTTCACACTTTTCTTTATGCAGCTTGGGAATAGATTGGCTTTCTGGGCTGCAAGTGCTTATTCCTGATTAAGGTTCAATTTTCCTTCCACCAGTATCCCTAAGTGTTTCTCATCAGGACTGCCCTCAGTTTGATCACCCTCTGTGATCTGTGTAGATACTGGGGATTACCCAACCCAGGTGCAGGATCTTGCACTTTTCCCTGTTTACCTTGATGAGTCCACATGGACCCACCTCCCAAGGCCATCAGGTCCCTCTGGCTGCCATCCCTTCCCTGCAGCACACTGCACCAGCCAACTTGGTGTCAGCCACAAAATTAGCAGAGTGTTTCACATTTGGTTGTGTCTTCTAAGTGAAAACAGAAAACTGAACCTCCAAACTGATTCAATTCAACTCATTTTTACCATGATAATAAATATTTCTATTAACACTAAATTATATACATGGGCAGGGCATGCCACACACACACACACACACACATATATATATATATATATGATCCATTTCAGATCCCTGAACTGAGACAACTTCTACTTACTCTTTGTAAGCTGGATTCTGCAGGTTCCTTTAGTTTGCCACAAATTCCATTAGTCCAGAGCATTTTAAAATAAAAGATAACCCAGAAGACAGTAAAAGCTCTGCTCAATAAGAGTATCTCTCAGCTGACAGCAGTGGTACATAGAACCTTCATCAGAAAGAGCTGTTGTCTTAAAATTGGAGCTACAAAGGATAAAAGGTAGTGGGATAATAATGAAAAATGTTTCTCTTCCTGATCTTATTTTATTTCTTTTAGATGTCTGGAGAGAAGTGTAATTGTCTGAAAAAAAAAAATCTCTTTTATCATGATTATTGCAGACAATGACTAGATCCATGTGTAGCTGGTGTGCTGTGTTCTCCCCTGACAGTTCAAGCCAGAAACAATTCAGGCATAAGCTCCATTTAGTAGCAGCACAGCATATGCTTTTCTTTTCCAGTTTTGCAAGCAAATGGAAATTATAATTTTATCCACTGCTCTTCAAGCCATGTGAGTTTTGTCAAGGGTGTAGAGCCTGATGTAATTTTGCTGGACCCAATGGAAGTGGTTTTTTTCTACTAACTTGCTTTGACATGAATTGGACAACAGGAATTCATTGGACCTCAGGCACAACCATAACTTTTTGAATTTATTAGTTAAGACTGTTACACACATCTGCAGAGGTCCAAAATTACATTGAGTAGTAAGAAAAGTATCCTAAAGGGTATTTATTGTTCAATTTAAACTAGCTACATGTTACATTGACTAAGCTGTTGCCCTTGGAAGAGCCTAAACACAAAATTCTGAAAAGACATTTAAGGAACTTATCTGTATAGAGAGAGGGCAAGGTCACACAAGTAAATGAGAAAAAGATAATGAGGTCTTTGCAAAGCTCCCTATTGTTGACTTAAGTTGCACTCTGGTGAATGTCAGAAGGGAATATGAATTTTCACTGAAAAAAAAACAACCTCAAAACAAAAAAAAAACCAAACAAACCAAAAACAAAAACTAGATCTTTAAATTAAAGCAAGCCATTGAAACAAACACAAGATGGTGAAAGTGAACTGAGTCTTATGACTGTAATTTGTTACACAGTCACTAAGCTAATATCTGAGCCTCAGCATCTGCTGACTGCTCATAAAAACCTTCTATTTAGCAACAGTTTTGCTGATACTGTATAACAGATTTGCTGTATTTTCTCCTCCTTTTCCCTTTATTGCAAGGGATATTTATACAGAAATAGACTGCTTGCTTCTGAGGAGTTCATCTGTGCCTTCTGGCGTTTCCGCCCCTGTTATCACAAACAGATGATCAAGACCTGACATGGAGCACCAGCTGAGAGAGATGACAAACCCTGCTGAAGCTAAAGGCCTGGCTGGTGATTCAGAACAGAATATTCTCTCAGGAGGACTCACAGACCAAGGCTTCTGGACACTGACCTACATTTACCACAGAATTGCTAACTAATCTGTCACCTTAATTTGTGCGTATGTGTTGGTGTACATGCACAAATTCCCTAGTTCATATGTGTCCTGCATATAATTGTTTGGTTATTATTACTTCTTCTTATCACTAATAAAAAAAGAGCAAGGAACTCTTTGAGTTATTGATCAGTCCTGATCAATTATATGGGGGAAAAGGCTACTCAGATCTTGTCAAATTTTCTTTTCCCATGTCCATTGCATCAAGCACCTATCCAACCACTCATCTTCCACTGGCACATCTCCAACAGACACATCTGTATTCTTTTGATTTTACCTGTTACTGCTAAACACAACTCTGGCAATAAAATGGATTCCATCTCGTTCCAAATAAAAGCCAGTACTAATCTCCTAGGATTTTCCACCACCTTAAATTACTATTGCACTGCCATTATTCATCATTGTGCAGAAATGCTTACCAAGTTTGAAAAGCTGGTGGAGGTACTATCAAAGTAGCTGAACACTCCCTAAACAAATTCAGATACATATTTTAAAATAAAGACACATGCCTGACTTTGATTTTCATCAGGAAACTGAACCAAGGCAATCCAGTGATGATACCCTCAAACCAATGTGAAAACATGCTCAGTAGAAATCCTGCTGTTGCACTAAATTCATTTGCAATTGCAAAATTGTCCCATGACACAGGCCCTTGGGAGAGATTTTGCTATAAAAAAGTCCTCAGTCCTGATTCTCAGACCACAGAGACTGGTACACAGAACATCTCAGAGCAGTTAGATTAAGGGTAGCAGCTGGGCTACTGATGAAAAAAGTGTCTAATTTTAAAAACTTGCCAAAATCAAAAGCTCCCACTGATGTCTCATTTTCTAAAGACTGTAGTGATTCATCATAGATCTCTGCCTTTTCAAGTTCAAACCCCCTGCAGTCACGTCCTTAGGAGGAGAACCTGGGTGCTTAAAACTTAAAGAAGGGAGCTTTAAAATTAAGAAAAATATAAAGGCAACCACTGAAAATCCAAATACATTGAATGCCCAAAGGGTAGGTGCCAATTCCATCAAAATTGATAAAAAGACACTTTTTTTTTCTTTTTTCCTTTTCTTTTTTCTTTTTTTTTTTTCTGTTTCCCTAAGAGAAGGAAAAAAAGCTGTTTAGGTAGCACCCCTTCTGTGCAATGGGATTGCAAATCACATTTGTAATTCTACGTCATCCAAGGAGCTCTAAATGCTCTGTGAGCTGAGGAAGAGCACAGCCCAGTGAAAAGAGCTGTGCAAATAAATCTATTCTTGTGCAACTGCAGCTCAACAATAACACAGAAGGTTCTTTTCCCCCTGTGGAGAACAGTGACTCTTTTCCAAAGGGAGCTGCAGAGGCTCCAGAAGTTCCCATCCCCGCTTACATATCAAAATCCTCTGGAACCCATAACTCCAAGTGGGCTCATTTGGGCATGGAGTGCAACAACTGAGTCCTCCAGCAGGACCCCACAGCCCTTAGAGGAGGCCAGCACATTCTAGCTGAGTAGAAAAGGGTAAGGCACAGGTTGATCAGGGTTTTTAAATTGCTCTATAGCATTTCTGCCTTTTTCCTTCAGTAAAAATCTGTTATGTCTTTTTCCTAACAGAGCACTAGTAAAGAGGCAAATTCTGCTTCTGGGAAGCCTAGACTGTCTGATTTTATAGCAAAGGCCTAGGGATGAAGTAAGTGAACCAAGATAGTTTATGTTTTTTAATTAAACTGGCTGGAAAAACAGAGCTCTGCTGCTGACCCTGGTGCTCAGTGACTCAGAGGGGGTTACAGCTCATCTTATCTTTGCATTTTAACAGCTTTCACCAACCACCTCTGCTACATCTCAGTAAAGCTGATGGAAATTCACACAACTAAGACACAAAACATTTCAACAATATAATTCTCAGTATCACATTCTTTCCTCCTGCTGTACTTGTGGGAAAATAATGGAAATCTAGCATAAGATCTAAAGTTACATAAATGTGGAGTTTAGTCAGAAGCCTGACTGCTGGGATTCAAACAGGGATGTGACCCTGTTATAGGCCATCATAAGCTCGTTCTGAGAAGTGAGGGATATTGTGGTATAGCTCTGACACATCTGATGACAATTCAGAGCCACCAGAGATTCTGACTCAGTTCTCACCACAACTGTCACGCTTGGATGGCATCCAGCAAAACAGATTAGCACTTGAAAACCAGTTGCTAGAGATGTAGGTGGGTAGCAGATCACAGTTGCCACCTCAGAAGAAACTTCATCTTTTGAAAAGAATTAGCAATTTTATCTCCAAATTGCAACTGCATGTGTCCCAAGTGCAAACAATATTGCATACTGGACCTGCCATATGAAGACTGTGCAGCTTCATTGCTAGCACTCTGTCATGAATGCATCAACACAGTCTAGAATTAAGCAACAAGAGCAGCAGACCAGGGGTGTAGCAAAAAACCAGACACTGTCAGTCCATCAGCCAACATGATTGCTCTCAAAAGGTCTGACAGTTCAGATTTCCAAGGAAAACATAAGAAAAGGCGTGGGTGACTTAATAACTGTGACTTTTCCTTCTGAGTAATGGTCCAGTTCAGTGGTTCTTTCAAAAAGAAGAATCTTTCCATTGATGTCAACAGAAGTTGACCATCACACCCTGAGAGAGAGATGGTGAAACTTCTCGGTCTCTGTGACCACGTGGGTTTCAAGAAACAGCCCAGTTTCCTTTTTGGTAAGTCTTGGCTAATAAACTGTTGCTGTGCTAGCAGTTTGCCATGGCTGCTGAAAAGGGGACCAGCCCACACTGCAGGTCCCTATAAATTTTGTAAACCAGCTGATGTTTAGTGATGCAGCCACAGTCAAGGACATGGAGGCAAACACTGCACAGCAATTCAAGGAAAGGAGGTCATGGAAAGAAACTAGAGCATTAAAAAAGATGAAATGAAAGTAAAGGGAAATGGTTTGAAATAATAGAGCTGATTGATGAAGTCGCTTTAAGTGAAATGCAACTGAGTCAGACTTGTCCCTCACTAAAGCCAACAAGATGTTTTTACATAAACCTGGTAGTCAAAGGCCGCAACAAAGTTGCATTTTCTGACTCAGATTTTACATCCCTCTCCCATAGCCCATCTGCCTCTCTTTTCTCCCACAACAGACTATCCCTGTCCAAACTGTTTATCAGGAATAATCCTGGGCCATAACATGCCTGGATCCTGTCAGAGCACTACTGTTGGTTACTAGTGACCAAAATCACGCCTGAGAGCATGCTGACAGTCGAATGATCAAAGGACAATCCCCTAACCTCTACCCCAGGACTCCCCTTACCTGCTCATATAGACATAAGTAGGAAAAAGGGGTGAGAAAAGCCTTGTGAAACCAAGTGCTCCTCACTCGTCACCATTTGGTGTTAAACTGTACAGCTGTCTGCTCTTCAGGAGGATTCCAGTTTCATCTCAGCTCTGCCTTGAGGCACCACTTCATTCATTCTGAAGCTGCTTTAACATAGAATGAGATTATTAAAACCAAGCAGCGTTTTTGCACCTTTAAACTTTCCCTAAATAAAATAATTATCGTCTCTCACATACCCAGTAAAAAAGAATCATGTCAAAAACTTGCACTTGGCCAAAAGACCCCTTGGGGACACGGATTAAGGCTGGGCTCCTGCCTCAAAGAAACTGTGCAGCCAGGAACAGTGTGGTTACATCCACAACTCTAAGCTTGCTAGCCAGAGTCTTTAACCAGCTGTTTGAGATATTTGAGGAAAAACACAGATAGCAGACTGCTAGAAATTATATACATTATCTTATAACAGTAAGTTCTGGTTTTGATTTTTGGCTTTGAGTATTTCTGGGGGAATGACAAAGAAAGACAAGCATTGTGAAGACAAGGAAGCAGTTTTTGTCTGTAAACTGGAGTTTCTGTTTCCATAGCACTTCATAAAAAATGTGATTCCATATGGTCACTTTTGCAAACAGTTTTAAAGGAAAGGAAAGTTTTCAAAGCAACAGTAGTGGCCATGTTCCAAACAGAGGGAGCAAGGAGGCTTCAAGGTACATTTGAAATTTACAACTCTACACTAAACTTTGACACAATTTAGAACTGCTTTTTCAGTGGAATCATCAGCTTGGAGGTTCCTTGGTTGTTGGTTTGATTTTTCTTTCGTGTGATTCTCAAATTCCCTCCTGACACAGTAGTTTTACCTTTCTGTCCCTTGGAACCAGCTCTGAAGAGCATATGTTCGTAACAGAAAATGGCAATTTTGGGAAAACAATTAAAGACTAGTGTCAAGACTGAGTGAACTTTCAGGACAGAAAGGAGTTCCCTGCTACTTAACATGATTTACCATGAACTGCTGCTTCCACATTGCTTGGATGTTTGCATTTGTTCAGCTGAGTTTGATCTCTTATCACAGCTGGCTATCATCCTGCTGCAGCTGCTTCTTCTTGACCTTTTGCTTGAAGTATATTTTCTCTCCAAAATCTGTTAGGATGCACAGGGCTGGGCAGCTTCCCTGGGGATGACAAATATCCTTGGCAGGGCCTTCAACCCCTGCATGGAAGCTGCTTCCCTCTATGATGTACATTAGGAGGAACAGAGTTCCACACAGCAGAGCCACAGGAGTGAGGAGGAAAATATCTACTGTTTCAGGTTGCAGCTCTCTCATCTAAAAAACTGAGGGGCAAGCAATGACTGTCTGGAGAAAACTAGAAAGCAGCTACTAGAAAACAGCAAGGGACAAGGATGACACTGACACAAGGCCTAGGGGAATGCAGTATTTACCAACAAATATTTAATTAACAACAGCCTGGTATAATGGAAGGAAGAGAAATTCAGACTGCAATACTACTGGGACAGTCTCTCTTTTATCCTTCTCCTCTTTCTTTCTTCCTGTGTTTCTGTCTGTCTCTTCCCTTTCTGCGTCCTAAGAGGGAGCTTCTGTCCCTGGTGAATGCAAGGTAGCTCACAGCTGATGCCTTCAGAAAAAAGGGGATTTTTACTATTGACCATCAGATCATCTCTGGTCCTAATTATGCGTGGAATCTAAATTGCATATTACAACAAATGGAAATGTCATTATATCTCTCTGGGGGAGAGGGAATAGTAATCTACTCTGTAAAATCCAGCCTTACCAATAACTAAAGCCAAAAATCAAATCAGTCTTCTGAGGGTACCACAATATTTCCTATTTTGATCTCTGTGGGGGAACTAAAGCAAAACAATATAGGCCTGTCAGTTCCTGGGCTCCTTGTTTTGGAGGGTTCCTAAGGTGACTCAGTGATGTAGCCACAAGTCAGTAACCCACACCCCTTACCACCAAGGATTTGGGTATGAGCACCAGAGAACACACTCACATGCACACACTGGCATTGTTTTGTAACAGAATCTCAGCTAAACAGTGAACAAATGTTAAACAATCCCTTAATTTCAAAAGAAAAAATTGCTATGAGCAGTTGTAACCTCTTAGAGCAGAAGTAACCACGTGTTGAAGAGCTCTTTATCCAGGTGGCACAAGGTGGATCACTCAAGAAAGGAGCCATAGGTCCCAGTCACATCTCCACCAGGAAGGCCAAGAGCAGACCCACAAAGTGTGGGGCAGGATGGGGCTGCAGTGGGCTCAGCCAAGGCACTGCTGCCACAGGCTGTTCTGTAGCTATGGGGCTACAGGCTACATCCTGACCAGATATCCTGGTTAGCCCAGGAGCTCCAGGAAGTCCAGATGGGGACATGGGTGACACAGACATACCTGTGGTGCAGCTCAGGTGAGGATGATGCTGACAGTCCCAGCAGAAATGCAGCTTCAGTGGAAGAAGGGGAATCTGCTGACACATCCTCATCTCTCATCGCCCCCCAACCCTTTAATGGTGCCCTCTCAAAGCTTCACAGCTTTTGGGAAAGAATCCTGAATGCTCTCTCTTTGCATTTTTTATTGTTAAACAGCCTAGATATTCTTCATATGTTTTGAAAAGCTAACACACTGCCTAGCCCAGCTCATCAAGCAGCAAAATTAGATGATGTTGAGCTTTGAATCACTATTTTATTATTTATTTTTATTTAGCACTATTTGTATCACTAATTTTAGTGATGCACCCCTTCATTTACACTCATATCTGGGAAGACAGATGCTGTCATACATGGGTGCTCAAGATGCTTCTGCAGAAAACTTAAATGCAGGCATCACAGTTTGTACCTTTTTTGTCTCACTTTTTCCAGGCACAGTCAGATACCATATTAGGAGAAGAAAATTATTTAATTCTATAAAATTTTTATTGGGTTGCAGGGAAGCAAGACAACCCAGGCAGTAGTGTAGATATATTTAACTTCTATTCATACAATTATCAGTATTCTGGTTTTGCTGTTGAAGCACTCCTCTAAATATTAGGTATCAAATGAACCTTTGTTCATTTGAACCTTTGAAATGTGCCTTTTTAGTGACATTGACACATTGAAGACTTGTAGACTTGAATTCACTGTCATTTTTCCTTTTCTCATATACTTTTTGCAATTTGCTTAATATTACTCAAAATATTCAGTGAGAGAAGGGGGTCAGTTTTGAGGGGGAAGATGGTGTAATTACATATATTCAAGGGTTTATTTCTGAGCATTCTGTCTGTAATTCAGCAAGACAGCTAAGAGCATTGCAACACACCAATATGAGGGCATATATATGCTTAGAATTAGATGCAGACACAAAAAGCTTCCAAAACTGGAACACATAGCAAGTGTTCCACTATAATTCCACTCAACAATGAATTCAGGAAATGAAAATGCATTTTGTAGTTCAGGGTTCATTTTTCTGTCAGCATTCCAGAAGCAAAAGCAAAGAATAACTGTGGGAAAGATTGAGTGCTTAAAAGTCTCTTCAGAAAGGATGTTTAGTCCTTAAATAAAAATGTACATAAAAAAATCCCCATCATGCCAACATTTCACAATACACATTTCTTGATCATTTGCATTAAATACAATGTTCTGAAAAGCTCAAAGAATCACATGACTGTGAGACTGGGAGAAAAAGGCATTTACATGGTTACAAAATAACGATGTGCAGGTTTTTGTATAACTTGGGACCACATCTTTGGCTTTATTCAATTCCAAGCTTTTTAAAGTACAGTGTATGGAAACTACAGCTATGGTTTATCAAAACTAATATTTTTTCACAAGCTGGACACAGATCTCAGAGATAATTCAGAGTACAGAAAAGAGCTGAAAAATGCTGTTTGAAAATTTTGCACTTTTTATACCATTCATAGTTGTAGTGGAGCCCTAGTTTAGTAGAAATACTACTTAAAAAAAAAGAACAAACCCAAACCAATAAACTTCACCTTAGAAACAACAAAATATTTTCTTTAATAATTTATTTGAAGATATGCAGCCTGCTACATAAAGTTACATTTTCAGAGCCGTAAATCAGGTAGAGGGTGTTACTTCAAACTATTTCTACAGGAAATTCAAAGCAAAAGCTGTGTGCCTCCAAGAATACTATGAATTTCCTGGTGTTTGCTTGGCTGGTGCCAAGAAGCAAGCTTAGGAATGTCACTGTTCCAAGAGAACTGAATAGAAAGCATCACATTTTTCCAAGGCAATAAATCCTCTCCAGCACAGCAGATAAGAGACAGGTCTTTCTCTTGATGTGCAGACCTGTATGCTCTCATCCAAGTGGTGAGCTGGAAATCTCAAGACATCCATTTATTCTAGGCCAAGAGTCCATAAAATTCCAAGAAATCTCTCTGGAGCTTACCTCAGAAACAGAATACCAAAGCAGAACAAAGAAAATAATTAGGAATTTTCTTTGCCAACAAATACAACATCTCTTTATTCTGCAGCTAACACAGCCTCCTTTCCTACTGGCAGCATGCACAGAGCAAGACAATATGAACAATATGAAGGATTAAAGATAAATTTGAATTTTTGTCCTTTGATTAAACAATGCTTGACTCCTTTTCTGAAGCCAAGCAAATAAGAGCTAGTGGCAATGGCCATGGGGAAATTCTGTTGAACTCCCAGCCCTCCTTTTTTTAGAAGTACTGAATGCACATGATAATAAAATCACAAAATGTCTCATAAGGAAGTTATAGAAAAAGTGAGACTTTTCTCTTAAGAAGATGAACGCCATCTTGGTTCCTTTAATTTGACCACACTCAATCGTTTCCCTCCTTATTTCTTCCTCTTCTTCACATTTCCTAGCTTAATTTGGATTCTGTGTAGTCCATTAACAATAACAAAAAATATGCCCAAAAGATTTGCAAATAAAAACTCCCCTAGACTTTGTTCTGAGTCTTGACTTTTCTCAACTCCATCATCATGCTCAAACAATTCATCCATCATGGCCTGAATCGTGCATGGACAGACAAATGGGATTGCAAGAGCTCACAAGAGTAAGGGGAGGAAAGCAAAACAGCTGACAGACAAACACTGGACAGTTTTTCCCTGAAAGAGTTAGCAGGAAAGAAAAGGCAAAGGTAAACACTGTCCATCAGGTCTTCTCAATAACTCAGACCTCTTCTTGTCACGCAGTGGTTTCACCCATCTGAGCTAAATGCACAAAATGCACAAATTTAACTGTCTTCAAAGTAGTATAGCAACTGGTTTTTGCTGTATCTCTGCTGCTTATTACTGCTAATCTATATTCCATTACAAGATCCCTGAGAGGAGAAAGTGCTGTTATCCCCATTCTGAAAAAATAGGCATAAGCACCAGCAATGCTGAGGGTAAATGGAATTTGTTTCTAGTTCTAGAGGACCCACAGCACTTCAATCCCCATCTTGGCTGAAAGTGAAACAGTCAGGTTTGACGCATACCTCAAATTCCCATAGGAAACCAGAGAGTAGAGCAAGGAATTAAATTCAGTATCAACTGAATAATTTTTCATTCAGGTCTCAGGACAGCTCCATCTGACCAGCCTGTCCTGTTTCCTTAAGTTCAAAAACTGGTTTGATTATACTACAAAATCTGCCAGAGAAGCCCTTCATTCTATTTGCAGTATCCACATAAGGATACATTTGACTAAACAAACTTTTTCATGAAGATAAGACAGTCTTCAGAATCCATCCGAATAAAATTCAGCCCCAAAGAGTGGATTCTGGGATCATTCTTTTTATTGTCAGTAATATCTGGCTTTGGCTTTAGATGAAATTATCTCATCTGAACACTCATCTAAACAACTGCACTGACATTCCAGAAGCCTGTGAACAAGATTATTTTATGCAGTTCAGTAGCAAACAGTGCAGCACAGTGGGTGCCGTGGGGGAGGCAATCCCAGCTCAGCCCACACCTTAGGTTACACACATGGATAGACCTGTTGAAATTAGTGGCTTTATCTGAGTGTTTATATATTTAACTTTCAAGAGGGTGCAGGCCAGAGCAAGAACAAACAGTAAAATCTTGATGTGCTGTAATCACCTAAGGTCCCAGTGAAGTCAGTGCTGCAAAGATGCTGTCTGTGGCAGCAAGAATTACACCCAGCAGTTCCTGCAGACTTGGGGTGCTCTCCTTAGTGCTGCTATTCTGGTCTGTGCCAAACGTTTGTTTCATTACTTACCTTCTTTTCCTGTGCTCTTCCCCCAGTAAAAGAATAGATCTAAGACATATAATTTGCATTATTGCACACTCAGGGATTTTTTGGTGTTTGGAAGAGAGTCATGTGATCTATATATTGCACACCTGGGGATTTTCTGGACTCTTGAAGAAAGTCATGAAATATATATTAAAAAACTTTGCCATGAGATTCTGGAACACATTTGAATAGTTACAGTAGCTCAGATGCTCACTGTTACCTTGCTAGACCAATATCCTGGAAGAGGGGACATCTCCCAGAACGTGTGCAATGATGCTGTCTGTCTCCCTGCCCTCTCTGCCTGCTGGTAACTGACACCTTAAGTACTAAATACATTTTAACAGACAGAGGAGTGAAGAACTTTTTAGGAAAGTTTCACCTAGCATGGCAGGAACTGCTAGAGGGCACGCCAGGTTCATCAAGTCCAAGAGAGACCCCTCAGCATATAAGGTTCTTTTCTTATTTATTCCCTAATAACAGTTTTTTTGGTGTCACAGATTCCATTTCAGAATCTAGTGAGGCTCCAACATCTTCTGGGCAAGGCACTCTTGCATCTTAAGACTCAACAGTCTCAAAAACCTTGTAGTGGTGCACTTGTTAATAAACACAATTCTGCAAGCCCACTAGACAACAACAGTGTGCCAAAAGCATTCAGATGGCTTGTCCACAGCCCTGAGAACAGACACAGCAACAAGAGTGTCTGGGTAGCCCATATTCTTCATTCAGGGACATCCCTACAGATATTTGGCTTAAACTGCATTGCAGGCACTGACTGCATAGCCAAGGAAAACACGGCTTCAGAGAGCTATTGTTCCTTGTTCACTTGATTTATTTCAAAGTATGCATACATGCATACAAAAGTCAGCAGATAGCTCCAACCATATATCTGTTCATCTGTGGTCAAGCAAAAAAAGACAAGATCCCTACTGTGCAGAAGGCATAGAAAAGTATCACATGACATTTTTCCACTGGAGCAACCGTCATCATCCACCACAAGCAAAAAACGAGGATGCCAAAAGCATCACAAAGATGCAGCTTTCCAAGCAGCGAAACACCACATAATCTTCTAAACTTAAACATTTTCTAATAAGGAAGAAAAATTTATTCCATTGTCAGTCTCAATCATTGACTTCAAAAGAATATAATAGTCCAGGAACAAAAAATCATCAGCAGCTAATAATGATTCACAGCAGCTAACCTGACCAAAAATTAAAGCCCTGGGTTTGAGTGCTCGTAATTTTCTGCCAGTTTCTGCTTTTGAATAAAGAAAATATTTTCCATGGTGTGCAGGAAATGCGTAGTGTCAAGGCCCAGATACAAGCATAGATAGAAGGGATTGGGTTGGAAGGGACCTTAAAGATCAACTACTTCCAAACCCTCTGCCGTGGGCAGGGACACCTTCTGCTAGACCAAGTCGCTCAAAGCCCCGTCCAACCTGGCCCTGAACACTTCCAGGGATGGAGCATCTCACACTCATTCCTGCCACGTGGCTTTGTTAAACATTTCAGTAATCATTTTATCTCTAATTTGTTTCCTTCCACAGAGGAATAGGAATCCTTAGAACAGCACAAACCACCATACATAGCACTAGGAGATGTGTGCAATAGTAAAGGCAAGGTGAGAAGTACAAACAGTGATAATAATAGTGCTGAACATGTTAAAGCAGAGTGCATCTGTAACTCATGGAGGGGCATCAACCCAGTACAGGCTGAGCTCTCCTTCCTCTGCTCTTCTGTGGGAGCCAGAGGTCTCAGGGAGAACACAACAGAGCCTCTCACATTGTCCAACACATTCCTCCTCTCTCAATTTAGGCCCTCTTTAATGTGCTGAGAGCTGTTTTGACAGAGTATAATTTCACTTCAACCCCCTTCTCAGTGCTTCGGTGGCCAAAGCGTGGTGGTGTATCAATATAAATCAGTGGAGATAAGCTGAGTGTTGTTAAGAGCTGCAGCTGACATCTGTACCCTCAACAGCTCAGCAATTCACACATAAACAATAGCCACATTTCCTAGTTTTATGTTTTCATAAGTTAATGAAAAGAGATAGGTTTCCCATGAGAGGTGCTGAAGCCCCACACAGCATTATTTACCCTTCTTTCAAAAGCATAATTGTCGCCAACGGAAATTACTCAGAATGCAGTAAAACATGTTTTTCTAACAAAATGAAGTCCAAATCCTGCTTCCTGGACCAACATGAACTTTCCAATAGAGGACAATAAAGCTACCTCTCAGACCAGGAAAAACATTATTTGGGCCGTTTTCTGAACCATCCAAGAGCGGTAAATAAATATGTAGAGACAAACATTTCACCTCATTATGCTTTGGTTTATGGGGAACTGGGGTGGTGCATGCACAGGAAGATTCTTTAATGGTCTCAGGCTGATACTGAACAGACCATGATGAAAAGCTTTTTCTGATTCACTAATCCCAATCAGGTAGTGATGTTACAAATATCTTTCAACAAAAACACCCACATCTTTGTCAGTGTTTTCAAAGAATTAGCTATAGATCAAGCTACCTTAGATATACCTTAAAAAAAACAAAAACTAAGAAGACATTTTCCTTTCCTGTATGCTTGTAAAGCTGTACAAAGGAGGTTTTTGTAGCTTATACAGGCAAAAGAGAAATTTTATTTCTATTCTGTCTGCCTCTGTACTGTGGAGATGTTTTCCTTTAACTTTATCATTTCATATCTGCACTAGAAATTTTTACCAGTTTTTGTACTAAAATATCTGAATGGGATGATCTATTTGTTTCTTAAGTGACAAAATGGATTTTCTAGCCCTCCACGAGAAAGTACTTCAGCAAAGTATTCTTTTGTGTGTACTTGCAATTGCCATGAATTTCTGCCAGCAAAATTTTTCTCTTGTCACCATGTTTACCTTAGATGAGTTTAGCATTCTGGTTAGAGACAATTCTTTTTTATTGAGACTATGAGGCCACTAAAATTTTTCTTATGAATGAATGGTGGCACTGTTTTTAAACAGAAATTTATTTCTGTTCAAGTGGGCTCTTTATAGAGCATTTCCCCATATTATGATTGCAGATATTGGATCCCAGCAAGCAATAAAAAAACTAAGTATGTTTAGTTCTTCTCATGTATCCTCAAAGAAAGAACAAGTTTTATGTTATTCGTTTTTTAAAGTTTAAAATCTTAAACAACCAAAATTATAGGCAGTCCCTAACAGTAATCAGGAAAACATGAAGGACCAGGGACAATTGGTTTTTTTCACTGCATAAATACTACTTTTCTTGTTTAAAAGTCAAAAAACAATAGCCAGATATGGTTGCTGGCTATTTAATAGACAACTATTACCACTCTTCAGGAAAGAACTCCCAACAAAATAAACAAACATATCTCAATAAGAAGTGTTTCACACCAAGGTCATTGCCTGATGTCCCAGACTCTCGGGCACCAAAGCCCACTGCCACCAGCAGACCTGGGAAGGCAGAGCAAACAGAGCTTTTGCACCACAATAAAAGCTGATGACTAAACAAAAATGGTGTGTGATTTTTCACAGGCCAAATGAAGCGTTTTATGCAGATGACAACTCTGACCTGGATTTCTACCCTCTAAATTGTTTGACTTGTGTTTTTAAAGTATGCATCTAGATGCAGATGGCTGCAACAGGTGAGTCTACTTAAATAAATACCCACAAGAATTTCTGAAATCATTAACTTTTGAAAATTCCAAAGAAAATCTAATTCTCCCAACATCCCTCAAGTCACAGTTTCACTAAGTCTGTTCAGCCAGCAATCATGGGGGCAAACAAATTCTTGCTCTCTGCAGGCCACTTGCAGTGTGTCCCAATGGGGTTTTTTGTTACCACAAAGTATTTTTGGCACAATGGGTTAAGTTCTTCAAGCATCAACATGGAGGACTATGTTCAAGCTTCCAGAGGGTTTTGTGCTGAGTGTGGGCTGAAATGGTGATGCAGAGTCCTCCAGCCATGCACATGTACTGTACAGCAGCACCCTGGCCCAGACAGCATCCCAGCTGCACTTGACAGGCTCAAAATCTGTCATGGCCCTGGCTGCTTTGATAAGCAGCTCAGCTGCTCTTCCCTTGCCATGGAACATTTTGCTGTTTAGAAACTAAAACTAAATAATAAATAAATAAAAAGGAAACCAGTAATTGTTTACCTTGGAGTAACTCTGGAACTCTAAGGTGAGCTGTTAACTTAGACTCTGCCTTTGAGGGCTTACTCAGTTCAGGTAAGAAAGATTAGGCTGCTTTTTCACTGCCCAAAGGAATGTCCTGCCCTATAAGAACACCTGACCTGTGATAAACAGAGACCCTTTTGTTTGACTAAACATGATGTTCTGTAATGCTATGTTGTGTAAAATCAAGATTATATTGAAGGTTGATACTGACGTTGGCATAATTATTATGGCCTTGCCGAGATTCCTCCTATTCCTTCCAGAGCCAAGGAGCCCAGAAGCATGAGGATCTAAAACCAGGAAAAAGAGTTACTAATCCACCCAAACAAAGCTGCTGAAAAATTCTACTTGCTATAGGCTGAGTATTGTATTCCTTCTGCAGTTACCCACATGGAGCCCACCTACCACTTACTGTAACACCTAATTCAAAGCACTGCAGGGTTCTTTAAACATGATCTCCTGAAATGGGCACACAGACCACAGGGAACACCAGCCCACACCTGAAGCGTTCAAAATATGGACCAAGACCCACATAGGTGCTTTAGAAATTTCAGAAATTCAGTTGTTTAAAAACCAATCAACTGATGCTCTACAAAAGATACATTTTTAATATGTCTGTTTTGCCTGATGAGTTCAATTTGTTACTATGTTCTGAAAAATCTGGAAAACATCCCTTTCATCCAACCTCCAAAATAGACCTCCTCATCATCTCTAATTTGATGTCTTCTAGTGCCATGGCCTGTGACTGCTGGTATGCCCTCAAATGGAAAGGTTTTAGGTTCTGGGTGCTGACAGGGAGACCAGGTGGTTGAAGAAAGCCTATCTCCTTATTTGAAAAACATTTTAAAGAACTTACATTTTACTAAAGGGTTTATTTAAAATATAGACCTAGGTCTAAATTTAAAATATATGCTATGTAGAATATTGAAATAAGCTTGACAACATCATGATCAGAAGAAAATTCACATAAATGAGAAGAAATTTACTAATTAGCGAACACAACTGATCTGTAAACACTAAGAGATGATTCATACTGCAGTTTTATTGAATGGATCTAATTTAAGAAAAAACCCAGTATGAGTCTTCCAGGTTTGAGGTCTCAGGTGAGAATTTGAATATCTTCTATGACAAATAGCTTGTAACAACTCCAGCAATTGTGTTTAAATAATTTTCAAACAATGAGCTTGGGGATTTTAAATGTTCGCTATTTTACTGCAAAGACCTGCTAAACATGTTAGAAGAATATAAAGGCAGATAAAAATGAGGACAAATTTTAAAAAGTAAGAGTGAATAAAGAGGATCTACTTACTAAAAGAAAAGATATCCAAATTACAGAAAGAGTCCAATAAATCAAACCATTTACTCCTTGAAAGAAAATTTTACTGTCTCAATGGTGCTAACCTTTCAATGCCCAGTTAGGCATTACTTCATCAAAATTTCAAGTTGGATAATTACTTGTGTGCTCAGGCTGTCTTCAGATTTCCTAGTATTTTCTCATTAATGTTAATACGCCATTAGAACATTCTGCACTTGAATTAGTGACTCATGATATTAGGCATAGCCCTAAGGCAATCAAAAGAGTCACAAATATCTCCTAGCACACTTCAGTAGCAATGCCCTGTAAAATACCCTTTGCTTCTGAAATTCATCACTTCCTCAGCAATCTCATAAAAATGGTAGCTTTAGAGATGCCTGCAGCAATGCAGACAGAACACAAGCCCTCCTTGCACAAGTTACTTCCCAGTGCTGTTATTAGCATTCATGAGTGGTGGGGCTGGCTGGGAGGGAGCAAAGCTCTGGCTGTCGTCTTGTCATGTTGCATCAGTCACCGCTGATATAAACTGGTGAAACATAGGATAAAGTGAGAACTTCTGCAGAGAATGGCAAAACATCAAAATGACAGAAAGGTCATTACTGAGTGGTACTCATTTCATAGTGTGTTTCACTTAATAACACTGACAGTGAGTAGTATTTTAAATGCAATAAAAGTAACTGTGTCTTGGTGGCAACTGAATATGAGACATCAGAGGAATCCAGGCTTATGAGAAAGGAACCAATCAACCAAGTTTAAGACACATTTGATGAAAGATTCAAAATGAAAAAATACCTTTGATGGAGGAAGAAGAATGTAAAGATATCTCCAGTTCCACTTGACACTAACAAATACTCAGCACTATAATCAGCATGGAAAGGAGATTAGAAAATGTTATCAATACATCTGCCAGTTGCACACCTTTCCCCAGGCTCTCTTGGTTTTTGTTTATATGGAAATACTATTTTTCCTTCAGTGCTCATTCCATTAGTGTTATTGACAGCTGTGTTGATCTGTAATCATTGCACGCATTCACCCAATTGCCAAGAGCCAACTCCAAATACACACAGAGGCTTCCCCACACAGCACCAAATCTGATGAGGAAATAAAAGAGATCTTTAAATTGCCAGAGCCTTAGGAAGAAAGTTCAAAGTAATCTAGGAGCCATGAGTTGTGCAGGAAAAACAGATGAACAGATGAATAACTCTAATTACAAAATGGAGATTATCCTTAAAAGTTTCAATTTGAAAGGGTAATTAACTGAGATAATGGTTGCAAAGGCATAGTCTGAAGTGTTCTTACCTTTCATGTTTAAGTAAGGCTAATATCTATAAGGAAGAGATGTCCTCAAAGAATGCTTACCATATTAACCCAGTCTTCCCCACACAATGTGAAGTTCTTCTGGCTTAACTCTTCAAGCAGTAGATTTCCTACACTGATTTTGCTTGATGGTTTTCTGCTGCATGAGCTTCAGCAAGATTAATCTGACTCCAAAGCAGGCAGTGCTCTATCAGTACTCATTTGCATGGTTTTGTAGTGAAGAAATAAAGTTATGCTGCATAGCTTACTTGAACATTATTCTTCCTTCAGCCATTTGGAAAAACAATGAAAATTAATTTTGGTTAAGAAATTAAAAATAAATTAAAAAAAAAACAACAAACCCAACAGTTTGTGAACACAGCTTCCTTATGTGGGCACAACCAAGTATTTGGATTTTTTCCCAAATGCACATTTTAATAAACACCTAAAAACTGACTGATAGGGTATTGCCTTTTTAATGTTAGTAGGATAACTAGACTGGAAACTGCACATCTCCTCTCAGCAGCCCAGGGGAAGCAAGCATGCCTTCAAACCTGCCCCTTATCCATGGGATATTTCCTTATACTGCACTTTTCAGAATTACAGTTTTGTTTAAATCAATATGGCATGAAACATTTCAGAAATTTGACTGTATCTTCAGACCTGAGCTTGGTTACTCCTGCTCCCTCAGTGATGAGGGCACTAGGTACACCACACCTGAGATGTACCAAAGGCAAATCCATTCTTTCCTGGAAACTTTCCCACACACTCCACACTTCTGAGAAACAGTCATCAGCAAGGCACAGAGAGGTTGCTGCCCACCTTGTGTTCACAGCTGGGGACTAATTGGCACAAACATAATCAGAAGATATCATCACTCCATTTGGCAGTAAAAGCTAAGAAAGAGCATTCCTCCCCCAGACACTCAAACTGCTCCACAAGCTCTTTATGGTAAGCTGAGTGGCTGCAAACCCCAGCTATACACCCCAGCCAGAGAGAAACTGAGCAGGGAAAGAGTCATAATATGCTTTGGCTTCCAGCTGCTCCCCTGCAGACTGACATTTCTTAAGTAGGTGTACATTTTGGGAAATAATACCCTGAGGCACTCAGCAGAGAAGGAGGTTGTTTTTCAGAGCAACCACCATCAGCCCGTGCACACACCACAAAATTGCAGTAATCCTCACTGTTTTACATGACTGCCTCAGACTTGGTAAAAACACTTTGGTTATATTAAGCATGAAGATCTTAAACATACCTGCTGGGAGACTGGAGGTGTGAGACATGAGGCACAGCAAGCAGGAAAGCAGAAAGGAGGGACCTTTAAAAATTACATTGTATTTTGTCTTTAAACCACATTTCTGAAAACAAAACAAGGAAGAAATATTTAATGTAATGGTGAGATGACAAGAAATTGTAAGAGAAAAGGCATCACATAGGAAAGTGACAGGAAAAAAATACAGCAGGAAGGAAAATTAGGAAATACACCAAGAATTCAGACTGGAAACAACAGTTAGAAATTTTGATTCTAGAGGAAATGTTCATGGTCAGGCTAGAGCAGAAATAGGTTCAAAATATATTGAGGATATCACCCACAAGATCAAACCATGCTAGCTTTCTTTCCAACAGTTTCCAATGCCAGTAGACAGAGCTGTACCCCTGTACAAGGCTTCTACAGCTACCCACATCTTAACCACTAGATGGTCTGAGACCTTTCCTTTGGTGATTTAGAGAGCATGGCCATGAACCAGTGGTCAGGCATTAACTGAGGAGGTGACTTTTGAGGTGCTTTTGTGTGGGTGTGGGTGTATGAACTGGGGAGGGATAATGAGGGAAAGTACAGCCACAGGATCCTGCTCTGGGCTGCCTTGTTTGAGCTGGTTTCTATTACAGTTTCCAGACCAAGATCTCACTGTTTGTTCGTGGTCTGTGGAAACCTAACTTGTGAAAGGCTTTTTGGCTCTCCTCCTCATTTCCACCCACTAAATTGCCATAAAAAGCAGTCATGTTATGCAGGGATTTTCACCTTTGGCATTTCTGAGATGTCTAGCCTTCTTGTTTTTCACATTCCTGCCCTGTGTCAGCAAGTGGTGTGGCTTCAGGAAACAATCTGTGTAGTCATGATTAGCAGAGAAAAAGTCTTATGGAGCTGTGAACTCCGAGGCCAAGCAAGTGTGATCCACTTGCTGGTTTGAAAAAGTCCATGAGAAAGGGGAATGAAAAGAAAATCCTGATTTCTCAACTCTATTGGTATGTGTCAGTGGTGCTGGCACAGAGAGATTCAAACCTTTCACAGAGCCCAGCTTCAGAATCTTTGTTACCTCCAAATTCACAACTAAGCCTCACTGGTAGAGGCTCCCGATTCAGAGCTCCACTAAATCTCCTCTCAAGAGCAAGAGGCACAAAAGCTATGATTGGACACCATGGAAAACCCCATCTTGTAACCATTCTTCACAAGTATCTTTATCACTTAACTTAGAATCTAAATAAACCTTTCCAGAGTTGTCCATGGGTAAAACTCTCACAATAAGGGGGAAACAACAAAGTGCAGACACAGGAGATGTTCTTAGAGGGAAGGTGCAAGTTCAGCCCTAGTGGAGGCAAATGGGGTGACAGGACAAGTCCAAGGGCAGAAAGGAAGTTTCCTCAAGATAAAAAGGTTGTTTTTACAGTAGATTTTGTTTTTTATTTTAAACTGGTTTGTATTGTGCATGCCTTATCCAAAGACCAACACAACACTCTACTGCCCTGAGCATCCCCTCATCCACCCTGGGATCAAGCACAAATGGCTTGCAAAATTCTGCGCTGATAATAATGGCATATATTGTATATATTGTATTGAAAAATAAAAATAAAAACAAAAACAAAAAATAAAATAAAATAAAATAATTAAATAATTAAATAAAATAAAATAAATAAAATGTCAGGTCACAGTTACTCTGAGTTAACTATAACTAGCAGCAAGTACAAAAATCTTTCGGAAATCATCACCACAAGAAATGCACTTAAACTAAAAATATTGTAGTGCAGTTCAGTTGGGTCTTGATCACTGTGTTTCACAAAAATTGCTTATTTACTGGGTTTTTTTTTCAAGAAAAGGTCACTAGAAAGTCAGCTATTATGTATAAACTCTAAGTGATCTTGTGATTTCTTACCAAAACAGTCTCATGCCCTCTGTTTTACTCAAGTGAGAAGAATTTAAACTGAAACCCAAAGCTGCTATACCTAATTATGATGTTCAACACTGTATAACACTTCTCATAGAATGGCTTCATTTCTGCTTCTGCAGATGACTTGACACAAAAGAAAGTGCTAAGAAGATGTCCAAAAATTAATTTTGAGCAACTAAGGGGGCTGGGGACACTATATGAAGAGGATCAGGGATAAGGAGATTATGTAGTTACTATAAATTGTGAAAATGGTGCAGATTCAATCAGGCACTTATGTGGACCTGATTTACTTTTCCATGCACACTTGTACATCCATACTGCAATCGTACTTCTCCACTAAAAACAAGGCACTAATATGCTATATTTCTCCAATTGCCAACAAAAAAGCGCCTGGCTCTTGCTTCAGTTACTGAACAAATCAGAGTCATCCTTTTTTAAGAACATAATGAGGTTTTAAAAGAGGGTGTTTTATGCAAATTACACTGACATAGTAGAGTTAGTACTTTGTTGAGACGACGCCAAGCTCTAACTACTTTGATTGGCCCTTTAAGTACATAGATGCATATTAAAAGCCACTTCCAGAAATAAACTGAAATAATTTAAATAATTTCTGGCTATGCTTAAAGAAAACTCTTTTCCAAGCAGTAAAAATCGATAGTCAAATCTTGTTATTCAGCCATGGCACATGAGATTTATGTTTTGATGTCTATTAGTTCTGTAATTGTTTTCCCTCCAAGCATTCATTTCTGGAGATTTAGTAGCTCTCTGGAGTTGTTATTAATTACTCTAAAATAATTTGTCCTGAAACAATTGCTAGTGTTCTTAATAAGTGGCAAGTCTGAATGCTTACCTGCATGATTCATGAACATCAAACACTAATCACAGCTCCTCTCTAAAAATACTATAAATTCATTGCAGTAATTACAGCCTTTAATGCAGAACTTTTCATATAACTGTCTCTATATAAAGGTCTCAGTTTCATACAGATGTCAGCAGTGGCAGAAAGTGTTCCCTTTTTAGAAGGGTACTGATCATGATTTCAGGTGAACTGCTCTGCAGGAGGCTATCTGAATGAGAAATGAGAGAAATGGCTTGGATGGAAATCCAGTTCACCTTACCCTGAGCTGGGATTAGTTACACCTGCCTTCATACAGCCTATTCTTAAAGACATCATTGTTTAAGACTCCCTAGGGAAGTCATGGCAAGGCTTCATCATACTTGTAATCATAAGGATTTTTCAAGTGTTTAAGATGAGTCCTCAATGGTCCAGCTGTGTATTTATATTTCTTTGTAAGATCCATTACTATTTTTTCTTGAGGCTAAACAACTTTATTTTTTCCAGACCTTCTTCAGTGGTGGTATTTTCTACATGTGAAATGACTTTTCAGAGGAAGTGTGTCCACCTTAACCAGAAACCCACACAGGAAAGCAAATCCAGCCCACTTTTACAGGCATCTCTTGACTGCAGAGATGGAGCAGGAGGTGTTTCAAAAGCCCACCGTGACTTCTGACTGCAACAGGCAGCCTCTGTGTGTGTAGCTAATACAGAACTCTGCACATTGATGTAAAATCATACCTAGAGTCAAAAATGAAAGCCACATGTGAGAATGGGAGAATTACCGAGGAAAAAGCGATGATGAGAAAGTTGGAATGATGACATGAACATAAACACGGAGTATGAGGTTGGAGGGTTACTGGGATTTTTGTACATGTCAACAGACAGATGAGAAAAGCAGGGAAACTATATACCTCAGCATTTGGTTATACTATGATGTCTGTGGAGTGCTGTAGCAAATCACAACACACAAATATTCACATTTCAAAGAATACTTAGAGAAGAAAAGAATAAAAAATCCAGAAATGTTCAAGCAAGAGCTGTTAAATAACTAAAAGATGAGAATCAGAATAGGAATCCAGCACATTTAGTTCACAAAGTTACTTAGTTACATCCTCTGGGATTATGAATACGTTGAGGGCCCTGCACACAAAAGCAAATGATTGGAAGCTGAAGCTAAGATTCAAAGATAAGCAAGATTCAAAGTCAATCCACTTAGCAGAGTATTTTACTGGACTTATGTATCTGCCAGTTGTCTTTTGAATAGTAGACTACGTGCAACTTAAATGTCAAGAACTTGCACTTGCATCAGGATTTCATTAGGTTAATGTTGCAATTTCAAAACTTGCTGAGTTTCAAAATTCTTAATTCACAGGGTTATTGTCAGTAGAAAATTTTAATATAAAGGGGTGTCCTTTGTTCAGAACAGATAAGGAATGTAATAATATGAAGTTACATACTGGGAGAGCCACTGGTCTTGTAGTAAAGCCCACAGGGAGAGACTTTCCCTGCCCTGTCCATCTCTGCCCATGGCATGGCCAGACAGAAATGTACTGCTGAGCTTCCCACAGCAAGCTCTACACATGCTTCTCACAAAAACCTGCATCCCCATTCTCCAAAATTATGTGTCAGTTTACAGGATAAAGGAGACATGCTTGGTACTGGAGGTTTTCTGCTGGAAGTAGCTGAAAGACTTATTTTCCTGGGCTGGCAGAGTCCCTCTATTGATTTACCTTATCTTAGTCAAGTCTCATTGACTTCTTTGAATCTGATTTCACAGATATTTAATTAAGCTTCTTAAAACACTAGCACTAACTGTTGAAAACTTACATATGAGAAAGTGCAGTAAAGGGTATCAGATAAGGAGAAATCCCAGGTGTGTATGAAATGGCTTGCACTGTTCAAATGTGCTGGCTAACAATTAGCAAAGCACTGTGGGAACAGCAAACTGTTACCAGAGATGTGTCTGACCACAGTTTTACAAGTCCCTGTAGAAGCACAGAAAAGATTGTAAACTTCAATCCCATTTCTGAATTGTATTTAAAAAAAAATACAAAAAAACCTTAATGTAGGCTAAAAAAGACAATTGTTTGCATCTGGAAATAATAGGAAGGCTAGAAAAAAATAGAGTGTGATTGTGGCTCCCTGGTGAAGAAAAGCTGGATTTGGTTCTGGACTGCAGAAACAGATATGAAATCAGATGTTACAAATATTGCAAAGAAACGCATAAATAAAATATACCCAATGAGAATCTGTTAGTAGATCAGATTCTTGTTTGCAAGCAGATGAACTTTAAGGGGAAGATGTATAATAAGTAGAGTTTCCCCAGATAAAGAGAAGTACCACGCAACTGCAGTAAGAGGAGAGAAAAAAGATTGGGAGAGCAAAGCTAAACACAGGGAACAAGGAACAGCAATTAAAAACTGGTGCAATACAATGTCAGGGCATTTAAATGAAACAGAATATTTTGGGGGGTGAGGGAGAGGAATCCTGGGAATTTTCCAAAAGCAGTTTAAAGCTGTAGAAAAATGGCATCTGTGAAAGACATTTTGAACAGGGTTATCAAGATGTGGAAGGAACCCCACAATAATATTTTGTCAAGTTACAAAAAAAGACAGGCTTGTGTAACTACCCAGTTTCCAGAGATGAACAGATGGCACTAGTAACATAAAAGGAAAAGGCAACAGCTGAAATGAAAGCACAGAAAGATGAAAACTCTAGCAAAAACAGTAGAGACTTGCACAGACCTGAGAAACAGGCTTGTACACAAACAAGAACACTGAGCAGAAAGGGGCATGCAAGCAACACAGAAAATAAACCAGCACTCAGTCAATAGCAAATGTACAAGATATGGAAAAAAAACAAAATTAGAAACGCAGTCATGTGATGTAGAAAACTTCATGGAAAAACCTAGTGCATACAATCATCATGTCAGGGGTTTCAGAAACAAATTCGACTCCTGATAACTGAGATTTCTTACAGGTGACATCAATGAAACAAAAAAAGTAAAAGTAAAGGTTAGTCATACCCTTCAAAAACATCCCAACAAAATAAAAAAATAGACAGCAGAGAATTAACAGGAAAACAGAAACCAAAGAGAAAATCAGCTTTGTTGTTGTTGTTGTTTGGTTTTTGGTTTTTTTGGGTGGGTTTTTTTGGGTGGGATTTTTTTTGGTGTTTTTTTATGCTAAGGTCTGTACTAAATAGTGCAAATTAAACTTACAATAAGATGAGTCTGGTGGCTTTATTCTAAACAACATATAGACTCATGAAAAGGGGAAAAGATTGAAAATTTCATATAGGGAGGAAAAGCCTCAGCTTCTGAATAAAAATCATTTATACGGTAACTAAACCTGGGACATATACTAAAACTAAGACATAGAAAAAAAATATAAAATTGAATAAAACCAGGTTATTCACAAGTCAGTTACAGAATATAAGTGAAATATTGTCTATCACTGCCTCCAAAGAGGTAAAAATGCTACTGCATTACCAGAGAAATATTTTAGGGTATAAAACTACTTGCTATTTTCTCAAAAACCTCCAAGTACATTTGCCACCTGAGACAACAAATGGAGTAAGCTTCTACAGGATACTGCCTCAGCACACTGCAGCTTGAGTGTTGATAGGAGCTGGAAGCCAGCTACCACATCCTGAAAAATAAAGCCTTGAATGAAGAGGCAATCAGCATACAGCATGAGATCTGCCAGGCAGAGCAGAAGTGCCACTCCAGGAAAAGGCAGTGAGCTGCTGGATTGTGCATCAGCTTCATTACCAAGAGATGCTCAAGAAATATTTGGAATTAACATCTTGAAATAAATTTTTGCTTGCAAAAGCCAGCCAGAACTTTTAAGAGTAGGTAAAAACTAGTAGTAAAGGATATTAGAGGATAATAGCCAATGAGTAGAGTGGGTTTTTTGGGTTTAGGTTTTATTTTTTAGTTTTCACATTTAGTTGATTTCTGGGTTCTGAGAGTTTTGGGGTGTATTTTTTTGTTCTGTTTCATTTTTAATGAAAAATATCACAAACCAAACAGGTACTTCACTAAAGTGACTGAGAGGTAGATAGCTAATTGCTGAGACAGTGGCCTTGCTATGTGAAAACACATCAACTGAACAAGAACTTTGACCTCACAATCAAACAGAAAACATCACCATCTCAACCAATGGGGAATTTTAAGGCAGGCACTAGAAAGAAACAGGAAAATAAAGCAGAGGTTTCCAAGTGGGCATATTTATTATTCTGCCAGACTGGTCCTTGCCAGAGAGGAATTCCTCTCTGTGTCCATAAAGAGAAGAAACACAGAGAAAAGATGAGCCAGGTTGGAAACACCACTTAAAAGAAAAAAAAAGGTTGTCAAAAGTCTGAACCATTGTCAGCAGGAAAGTTATTTCTGAACAGTCAGATTCAGCCCACGACACTGGGTTAAGTGGTCATGGTACTTGCAGAAGTCAAGTTAGGTGCCAAAGAGTAATGACACCTAGCAGCACTAGCAGCAGGGTTTAGATTTTAAAGTTACTAGTTTCAGAGAAATCTTTACAGGTTAAAAAAAAAAGAGGGAAAAAAATTAAAAATTGAAAACAAAGGGAAAAAATAAAAAGGAAAAAAATTAAAGAGGAAAAAAGAAAGCAGAGAAAAGAAAACAGAAGAAGAAAAAAGAAAAACAGAAGTATTTTATGAGCAATAAACTCATCTTACTCATGTGTGGGGCTGAGTTGGTGGCCAGGATTAAACCATGACACAAATGTATAAACAAGTCAGCTAATCTACCCTAACAGGTGTTTTGATTTTTAAATTTACATCTCAAACAAATATGACAAAGGGAAAAGTGTTGAATTCTCCCTGAACAGGGCTCTGTGATCTTACATAAAGAAACTGAAAACAACTTTCAGGACTTTATACTTGGTGAGAACAACACATGTGAAAGAAGAAGCAGGACCAGGACACTGCAATCTTGTGTCTCACTCCTGTCTCACACAAAACAGGACTGAACCAAAAGAGACCCTGTGACAACTTATCTGCTTGAAGCCCTTTTAGCCACAGGGAGTGGAGACAATTTTGCCCAAAACTTACTGTGCTCATTAGGAAGCATTTCCTACCATGGAAGTGAATATGGGAAGGTGCATGAGAAGGAAACTGGTTCCTGATTTCAGTCAGCTCTCCATTTCCCTCTTCACTGCTTACATGCCTGCACCTCCATAGCACTGTGGAGAAGTTCCTGTAACCACCATGGCATGTGTCAAGAGCTTAAGATGGTTTAATGAGAAAATAATCCTTACTTTTCTTTTTTCTTTTTTTTTTTTTTCCTTTTAAAGCAAGCTTTCTAGTACTATATGGTTAGTGCTTGCCATTAAATACCATCATAAAACCTTTGAACAGCCCTTGGTAGGTTTACTATTGCAAGACCATGTTTCAGTCAGTTTAACGCATAACACATTAAAATAAATGCAATCTGGTTTGTTTTTGTTTTTGTTTTGCTTTGTTTTTTTTATCTCCCTTTCTGCTTGATCCAAAATATGTTAAACTGATAGAAGAAGGCCAGGGCAGTTGCAAAGGCTCAGGCTCAATACATTGCCTCTTCAGCCACAGCTGCACCGTGCACATGAAGAAGCAGCCATACTTTCTGGAGATATTCAATGCACAGATACTTTTGGGAAAACTGGGCTGGCAAACTGGTACCTGATAAAGTCTGGGAAGCCACAAGGGAAACACTTTATGTGTACTGCTCAAAAGGATGTAGAACTGACATTTTCCAGTTCTTCCTCATATCTGGACTTCACAAAACTTAAGACTTAGTTTCTCTCCCCATGAACTGCTCAGCAAGGTTAAACATCCAGTAAGTGAAATTAATCATCATTATGCTGTCAGCAGTAGAATCCAAAAGAGATGTTATTTAAAAAGAGAGCAAGAGTGAAAAAGCCAGTCCTTGAGTCTGTTGGATGTCAGCATATTGCTTCAGAGTCCAAGACAGCATTACAAACATCCAATTCTGAACACTTCTAATAAGTTAATTAAAGAAATATTACATTCCTATTCACAAAATCTTCCTTCTTCCGGAACGGACATTGATTGATGTTCTTAATAAATAAAAGATCATCAACTTTTATTCTATGATAAATCTTTCAAATTGCCATGTGTTTGTACTTTTTTGCTCTACCCACTGCATCTCCTCCAGCTGCTATGAGCTATTAGCAATATTTCCAGAATGAAAACATGGAACTGTTCTTGTTTCTTCCCAAATGCCAGAACTGACAAAAATGAAGCAAACTGACATTTTCAACAGTTTTTACCTGGTCCCATCATCCTTGCTGAAAGTAAGTGTCCAAACAATGCACAGCATGCTACTCCTACTTGAGTTAATCTAATTTTTTTCTTTGACTGAAGTGGGAGGAGACCTTTCATATGCCAGTCCACAATCCCTAACCATAGCAAAAATCTCCATACTTCTCATTTCTCATCTGTATCTTCACTTGGGTTAGGGGTGGGTGGTGGATGGAGCAATGGATATGACAAAAAAACCCAAAACCAGCTCAAATGAAGAAGCCATGAACCAACAAAAAAAACCAAGCAATGCCATAACCCAAAGAAATCCTGAATCATACATCATAGTTTAGTTAATATCAGGCCATGATAAGCAGTCCACAATTGTTTACAGGACCATATTAAAGAGCAGAATGTGTAAGTTGGTTATTCCACATAGCCACATGCCTACATTTGGGGTTGATCAAGATTCTTTTGTGTAAAAACCTTGTGAAGCAGTAGTCTAAAGCAGATAGGTTTACAGAGAACTATATCGCAAAAACATTTCATTTTTCAAAATATTCTTAAGCTTTGTATCCAGAGACACAAAGCTAAAGCAAACAGCTTTACAGTCCTTCAAGAGGACCCAGATAGACTAAGACAAAAATAAAGAAGCAGCAATGAGTTTAAATGTGATAAGGCAAAGCATTGATTTTCAGTCCACTACAGTGCTCCTTTCAAAGGCATCCACAACAATCCTTGCATCATCTACATGGGGGGATAAGGCTCCCGTGCTTTCCTTGCCTAAAAACAGTTGATGCAAAAATTCTCTATTCAGAGTTCCTTATCTTCAGTATACTCATCATAGTACCAGTAAGAAGTCCTATCCAAAGTAGATTGCCTGCATTAGTTCATAGATTTATTTCCTTTCCTATTTAACAACCAAGCTTTAAGAGCTTGCTGGACTTTCATATTTCTGTCCATGCAGTAAAGTTTCTGAGAATCTGGTCAAGACCTTGCTGCAGCAACAGCATCACAGTAATAGCAACAAATACACACTACAGAGTTAGACAAATAATGAAATAGTAAACTGCTTTAAAGTATTGTTAAGGATAATTCTGACCATGCTGACATTCCCTATCAACAACACCTTTAAGTAAAGCTGAGGAAGACACATAGATGTGGATGTGGGGGAAGGGGGTGAACAGAGAAATCTCCTTTCCCACTAATGAAACAACCGAAACAAGTAAACAAAGACACCGTCAGTAAGTGAGCTCTGACAGCTCTTTTCACCCAACATCTCAGTAACACAGAAACATGGAGGCAGGTAGGTGGTGAGGCCTAAGATGAGACCCATCAGTGGTGTCTCATCCAAACCAAAGGGAAGGAGAAGGCAAGAGGGTTCACACCCAAAATGAAGAAAAATGGAAACACTCCTGAGCAAATGACAAGGAAACAGTGGTAGTAAGGACTAATGGTATTGGTTATATTCTACTTACCTATTCTCCTGAATCACAGAATACCCTGAGTTGGAAGGGACCCACAAGGATCCTCCAATCCAACTCTTCAATGGCTGATACCCACAACCTTGGTGTTAATAGCACCATGCTCCAACCCACTCAGCTAATCTCAGCAGTCAAATGGTGTTTGTCCCCAGATTTAGGGCCATTCCGCTTCAAAGATCCCACTGCTTGAATGGGGCCCTTGAACAGTCAAAAGGGAAAACTTGTGCCCTAAATATTCCTAGACAGTACAAAGGCATGGACATTCCATTTTCCCTTGGTAAGATAACTAGTTTTCCAAAAGGGAACCCCAGGCTACAGATGTGGCTGCTGTGATTTCCAGCACTGTGAGACAGAAGGGTAGTAGGAGAAGACAGCCTTACACTGACCACTGCAAAACAGGACAAGAGAAAGAGGCTGGAGGCCTCAATTCTTGCTTTGATGCAAACAAAAGCATTTTTTATTATCCAGCCTACAATAAAAATGAAATTTAAAAAACCAAATAATAATTCCCACACAGGTCACAGCAGCATCCAACACACTTGGAAACAAAAATCAAATGAAAAGTTCACCTTGAGGTTCCCAATGCATTGTCAGCATGGATGGCACCAAACTGGGTAAAGTGACTGGTACACCAGAGGTTGTGCTGCCATCCTCAGGAGGGACCTCCACAACCTGAAGAAATGGGCTGACAGGCACCTCATGAACAAAACAGTACTACACAAACAGCTACAGAAAAAAAAAAAATTATTATCAAGAGTATGCTGTGGAGGGGAAAATATTTTGTTGTTATGTTCAAAAGCAAAGAAACAATAAAAGTCCTTGTAACTTGCTCTTCTAACTCCCATTTGCGCTTAGCCCAAGTTGCTACAAGTGCATCTCAGCAGCTAGGGGGTAGATACTGAAATCTGCAGAGGCCTACTGCACAGGCACAGGAGCACCCAAGCATTCTGCAAGGTGTTAAAGTGCTAGTAAAGATTTTCTTTGGGATCTTGCAATGTCTTGTAAAAAAAAGATTTCATGCTCTAACAAAGGTTTGCACCAGGTCAGTAGTTACCTTTTATTTTCAGTGGGATTAAAATCTCTGTTGCCGTATGCTGCTATGACTGCATATGACCTGAGAGAGAAGAAAACAAAAAATACTGAGTCTATAGAACTCTGGTGAGGATGAATTCCACTATTGCCAAGGCAGAAGCTGCCATTTGATACGCTGGGTGTGCTTCTTGGTTGATTTTTTTACCTCAGTCCCTTGAGAATCAGGAGGTGCCTCCTGTATTTAAGACAAAGCATCACAGCTTTCAGAAGAAAACTGTGGAAGTAATTCAGAAGCTGACAGAGCCAAACTGGAACACCCAGCACAGCAGCCACTGTGCCAAGGCTGTGGGCACTACAATCACCAAGAGAAAAGCATATTTGAAAGCCAGCACATACTTACGATGCCTCTGATATGGCCAGTTTTCTTCTGCTGTGTTTTCATAAAGCCTTTTCAGTACTTAGTGTATATCTTACTCTATATAGCTCCTTTCAGGAGGAATTTTTTTAATCTCTGCCCTTTAATAAGCTGATTTTTTTATCATCAGAGACTTGTTTGTGCTCCAAGCTACATGAGGTTTGAAAGCACAACCCAGGAGACAATAAATTCAGCTGCAAAACTACGTGAACTTGAACATTACTGAAATTAAAATGGTTATTTCAGGCTCTGAACAACACAGTTTAATGGCTGCTATGCAGACAAGACTTTTATATGGGAATGTTAGTAATATTAGCAATATTTATACTAAGTCCACTCCATTAAAAAACCAAAAGATCACACATGTGGTCACTGACATATAAGGTGAAAGCCTTGTAATTCCTGCTGCACTTGGTGGATTTCTAATACATCCCATGGCACTTCACAGAGTAAGCTTGCTGTGCACAGTAGCACATAAACCTTTACCACCTACTTGTCCATCAAAGATTTATCTATATTAGACCTTCAGTTATTGTTGCTCATTCTGAAGCTGCAAAGGAGAAGGGAGAAAAGGACTAAGTAAAACCTGGGTTTCCTAGAAACACATTGTTTTTAGGAAAGATGATGTTGGAAACTAAAAGATGAGAATGAATAAAAGGTAGCCCAAAATATTGCAACTTGCAATGAGTTTTCAGCCAAATTCCAGGCAAAACCTCATTTGGATGCCATCAACGAGAAGAGAGAATGCCCTGGGAAAGGAATTTCCACCTCTTCTTGTGTTGCAAACCTCTTCTGGCAGCAGATGCATTTGTTTCATAGAGAGGGTCAGAGTAAGAAAGGAACAAGTCTTGGCTGAGAGGCATTCAGCTTTTCAGCATTTAGACTATACATAGCTGGTCCCAAAAATGCTACAGGCTCCACATGGGACAGAAAAAGGAGAAACTTCCAGATTCTCCTTCAGGACATGACCATAAATGTACTGCTTAGCCTTAGACTAACCAATTTCCTACTTGCATGTTGACAGCCACCCCCTGGAAGTTGGCTGACAGTCCACAGTCAGTGTACCTCACAAATACAGTGAGACGTAATCACTAACATTTGCAAAGCACAGAGATAAAGTTCAGATGAAAAGGTTCACTACCACTGAGTACACAGAGATGGAGGGAAGAGATAAGACATTACCTATATTTGTTGAAGTGGTGCAATGTAATTCAATTCTACAATCATAAGCAAATACAGTATGCACACGTGCATGCACACACATTCTCCTTTAGCCCATGTGCTATCAGCTATTTGTGTAACACAAAGATGATCCTGGGAATTCTGCTGCACCCACAGCCCAGTTCCATCTTTGCAGCATGCATGAACATGGGAAGCGTGTCTTGCAAACAATTTAAAATACACATAGTTGTAAAAAGACTTAAATTCTGCACGTTTTTCCCTTCTATTGGAATAGAGGTATAGAGAAGTATAGAGAAGGCCAGTTGAACAAAAATATCTGTATGTGTGTATAAGGAAAACAGAAAAAAACTTGAATATATCCTTTATACCTCTTTCTTTTTTGCTAACGTATGAGTTGTTCCCAGTGTTGTGTCCCCAAATGGCATGAGCATAGTTCTCATCACCACTTGCTGTGTTGCCATCTATGAGATCTGCAGAAAGGGGGTCCCTTTCAGAACAAACCTATTAAAGTAGATACAAAATTGCCCCTAGAATCCAAATCACACTGAAGGCAGTCACAGCTGATGAATCATGAAGACAGGAGAGGGATGAGCAGGAGGCAGGAGCTGCACAGCTCTCACAACCTCTTCACCTACTGAACAGGGGTTGTAGCCATGCTCACGCAGCAGGTACAGCGGCTGTGCTTAAAGCAAAGGTCGCCTGGCACCCGCCCAGCCACGTAACCTACAGCACAGGCAGCTATTTCCTTGTAGTCAGGGTCCACTGCCTGACAAACACATCTGACATATTCCTGCAGAATTACAGGACGGTGAAATGACTACCTGAAGAAAGACCCCTCTTCTATTTTAATGGCATGGAGTCTGAGGGGACAAATCTGGAAATAGTTTATTGCTGTGAGAAATTAGCTGAGAATCCATCCTCAGGTGTTATGCTCTCCCTATCTTCCTTAAACAAACTTTAAAAAAATATAGAAGGGAGGAAAAAAATCTTACAGTACTGAGAATGATTTAAAAACTGTTGTATCAATTTTCCCTGCTCATATCCTTGAGAATTATTCATGAAAATAATGACATTATTATTATTATTATTAAGAAAACTGACTCCCATCTTTCCTCCAGCTGTACATTATTACTTGAGAGCAAATGCAGTGGATCTGTTTAAGTCTGCTGTAAGGTGAACTTGCCTTTGTTTGTTCATTTGCTTATCTGTTTTTCATACATCCTTTATGCAAACAAAACAAGAATAAATCCTCTAAACATACCCAGGCTTTTAACAATTATATTTCCTTCATTATCTGAAAAGTTCATGCATGATTTTGAAGAATTGACCTCAAACATTAAAATTATGTGTTTTAAAACAACTCTGTTGATCTACAAAGAATTCATTTAAATCAAGATTGAGGAGTGTAATGATCTTTCTAAACCACCATTTGACTCACTTTCTTATCTTGCTGGATCAGTTTCCTCCAAAAAACTGCAGTTGAGGGAGAACACTGTTCTCCCACTCCATGAGATTATTAATCCTGTTGAGAGGCCCGACTTTGCCTGGGTATTTCCAGTAAAAAGCATCCTCCAAAATGAGCCACACAAAGAAAATGCACTCGGCACAAAGACAATGCTTCTGACAAACCCTGGTGTTCCCATGAAAACATGAACCAAGGAATTCTCCTCCCTCTTTGCAAAGGTTAAGACATGTAAATTCAGGAACATTCACGTGCTCTGAATGGAGCTGCAGAAGACCCAGCCCAGGCAGACACCAGTACCTGCAGAGAAATCCCCTGTGCAGTCCTCAGAAGCCACTCCAGGATCATCACACTGCCCTCACTTGACTGCCCAATTCTACTGTCTGTGACCACAGCTCAGTCACACACCACTCACCAAGGCCCAGTTTAATGTTTCAGGCCTGAGCTGAAATATATATATTGTATAGAAACAGAACATTGTGAGCATTTCAGTCATTAGAATCACAGGAAATAAAACATGCTTAAAGCAACACCTTGACAAACTAGAGTGCATTCTTCAAGGCTGATCTAAAGAGCAGACCTTCAACTTCTATTAGTATTAGTTTCTACCAGTCCTTGTCTGATGCCATTGCAAGTTTCCTCTTTCTTCATGCTATTCAGGTGCCACAAAAAAAAAAGGGGGGGTAAAAGACAGGTCATGCTAAAGAAATAACATTCTATGTAAGAAAAAAAACAAGAGAAAAAAAAAGAAAAATCAAGATAGAGAATGAAAGAGAAGCAGAAATAGTGAAATAGTGAAATAGAGAAATAGAGAAAGGAAAACAAAAGCAGAACAGCAAAATTAAAGAACAGAAAAAGAGGAAAAAATAGAAAAACAGAAGAGAACAGAAAACAGAATTGTTGCTAGAACAGCAGACACTTCACCTGAGGAGTAGCTTCATCTCCAGCACATTCTTCACATCCAACTCCCTTCCTCCAGGCAAAGCCTTCAGAAGTTCCTAGTGCTGAAGGACTAGTGTAAAATGAGTCCATGCAGGTACGGACTGGTAAAGCTGCTACAAAAATGGCAGGTTTTGATGCTATGATACACACAGTTCAGGAAGAATTTTGTTGGAAAGCAAAAACTTTCTACGTAGAGTTTGTGTCAGATATCATTCTGTTAAACAAGAAAAATCTCACACAAACCATTAGAGGGACTCCCTAAACTCTCCAGAACTTCTCTGCTGCATCATTGCTAAAACCCTTTCAATTCAAACATACATTGTGTGTGTGAATTTGTTGGTCTTCTACAATTAATAAAGTTTTTTCTCAAGGTCAGACACCTGAAACAATACAAAAACAGTCCCTTCCCTCTTGGCATTTCTGCCATGGTTAGAGCCTTGAAAGGAGGGATTCATCTTTTGTATGCCTCAACATCTCACTAGACCAGTGTCCAGCACATCAGGCAATAAAGACAGAAAACCTTTCCCTTCTGCTTAAGTAGCAGGCTCTTCAGTGGAGTTTTACAAACTTATCTTGGAATAAAAATGGATGGAATACATTCTGAGATCACTCAATACCTTAATTGACAGTTCCTGTTACTACAAAGTAACAATGTCTCTGGTGGCACCCTGCAAGTCAAGGATTAAGGGCTTAAATTACTTTTTTCCGGTATAAATCTTTTACCTTTATATTTAGAATATGTTCTAACAAACCTGTGTTCTGTTCTGACTTGTTTTTACATCAAAGCTAGCAATCCTTTGGATAAGGAGGAGAATTCAGGCTGCCAAGGGGCTGCAGAACATCATTTCAATTGCAGATCAATGAACACAATCAAGTTGAACACTGTCAAAAGAGCTGAGAGCCTCTTTTTGTATTATAAAAAAAAAAAAAATAAAGGAAAAAAAAAGGAGTGGCAGGCATGGGGACAAAAATGGATACATTTGAAATTCTGAAGAGTTCATTTTAAAATATGCAGCTAAAATATCCTACTGCAATCTCCAAATGATGCTAACCATAGGGTGGGGGTTGGGGGATTAGGTTAAAACACATATGGTAGGAAGGTATCATCAAGATTTATAACACAAGCTAAATTAGGAAATTTAGTAATTTTTTTGTCAATGCTGTTCTGTGAGAGATTGCACAATCAGTCTTTATATGGAAATTCCATTAAACAATACTGTCATATTAGTCACTAAAAACAGCCTCTGTCTTGACTAACAAAAGTAGCAAAGGTTCCATAATTGACTGAAGACTCCCACTTTACTTACATTTTCATTTCAAGATACAGTGCAGAAAAGTTACACATTCCTCAAATGCCTTGATACAGTAACAGCAAGTCCTGAAGGTAGTGCAGTATTTTTAAAATTTTAAATTGTTTTTTTTTTTCCTCCATTTGAATGTGAAAAAGTTTGCAAGTTTTACTTACCCCTCTATTTTTTAAGAAGTTACTGCAGTTGGGGATAATGAATGATGCCAGGTTTCTGTGACACATTTTAGCCTTATTAAAGCTGTTCTACCACAGCAGTTTAGTGTTCTCAACTCCAGAGGAGTGGTACACTTATCATTGCTCATTTTTGTTTATGAATATTACATATAACCAGTGATGATACCTAAACAGTAACAATAAAATCACAACTTGAAAGCAGTCAAGCTCCTTGGCATGGTGGAAACATCAATCCTCTTAAAATTTCAGAAGAATGAGATTTTCAATAGCATATCTTGGAAATAAAAGGCAAATTAGCAAATTTACAATAACTTTACATTTGATAACAAATTAGGTTCCCACCTGGAAAGGCCTGCTGCTTCTATAGTTATTTCTCACATTACATAGAAGCTTTCTTTTAAACCAGACAGTTTCAGCAGGTCCCAATAAAATAAAGCCCTTAATGCAAGTATTATCATCAGTTTAGTGAATGAATTACCAGAAAAATTTAAAGCAGAATTAAAACCTACATCTTTCCTTCCCTGTTTCGCTTTAAAATGTCCACAGTTCTTATTTCCAACAGAAAAGGAATACTTATTAATTACTCCAGTTACCTAAATCATTGATTATATATAGACAGCACATAAAAGTATATTAACTTCATATAAATCAAGATTTTATGGTTTATTGTGGTTTTTTACAATTTTTGTGGGGGGATTTTTTTGGTGTAGCTTGACCTGAAATCAATAAGACATATCTACATCACTTTTTTCAAGATTTTTTTATCACACAGTGATCAATTCTTTACATTCATTTTCTGTAGATCTCTCCATTCCAGTTTTCCAGAGTTCATGAGTACTGACATTACTTAGAAGTACAAGTTCAAACACACCTATACAAACAAGAAAAACTAGACAAAATATTGCAGATAAGGCTACCTTTTTTCTTTTTTTTTTTTTTTTTTTTTTTTTTTTAATATATCTATAAATTTGTTTCAACCAGGCAGAGAGAACTTTGGAACACAATATTGAAAGCCATCTATGATAATCTTTGCAGCTAAAATGTTTGCAAATTTCCCAGTCAAGTACTCGCCCTTATAGCTTTAACAACATATACACAGATCTTTTATTTCTTCAGCACTTCAAGTGAATCGTCCCCAAACACAGCAGTTCTAAAACTGTACCACATTTAGCAGAGTAAACTATAGATGGGCTGATTAAGTGGCACCATTTTCTCTTGAGCTGTGTGATTTACTCCAAGACAGAGCAGGCTGTTCCAAGGCTGGGCTCACTCACAGCAGTGACAAACATGCCCAGCTGAGCTGAGCAGAGGCAATGGCCGGGCACGAGGCACAGCCTGGGGCACAACAGGGAAACGTGCTGGCAACAGCAACCACAGAACCAGGACTTGCACAAGGAACTTAAGAAAAACTGCAAACTGTACTTCTACAGGAAGTTCAAGCACAAACTTTTTCCCAATATTCCAAATTTGCAAGAAAGGTTTGAAGGACACACCACCCCCCAAACTTTTAAGGTGTTTAATTCTGCACATTCAGTTCCACATTTAATCACAAAATAAACACTTGCTTTTCACCTGTTAATTTAACAAAAAACCCTTACAATTTAAGATTAGCAAATACATTCCCAATCTACAGCCTCATGTAACATTACTAATTGTATGTGTCATTAAAGAAATGCTCTCAAAACATATATACAATAGATACTGTGGGTAAAGAAGACCGTGAACATATTATTTCATTCTCTCTAACAAATACCTAGTGATTACGGGCAGTGTTTTAATGCTGATGTTAAAAATTACATGATTTTTATTTTTCCAGTCCTGTTTTACTTGTAAGAAGAATTACAATTTCAAAAGTGCACATACAACTGTGAGAACTGTGGAAGGGAGGACTGTGAAAAGTACGAATTAGTGCTTGTTCCACATAGGTGCTGCTATAGGTCCCTGTGGAGCCCTTTCAACGGTCACAAATTCTTCAGGGTTGTCAAAAGCTTCGTAGTGGACTAATAAGTCTTGAATAGCACACTCCTCAATCTGGAAGGAAAAAAAGAGCATGTATGTCAGTGTGAGGTCTACGTTTACACCACGGGCATGGTTATGAACTGGTTTTACTGGTCCTGAATGCATCAGACGACCTAATCAGGAAGGACTAGTAGATGATGCATTCTTCAAACAACTTGAAGAAACCTCATGTTTTCAGGCCCTGCTCCTCATGGGAAACTTGAGGCACCTTGGTATCTGCTGGAAAGGCAAGAGAGCTGGACACAAACACTCTAAGACATCTCCCTACTGGTAAAAAATTCTTAACACAGATGATCAAGGGAGACATTCTGACAGATATTAAAAAAAAAATGACTGGTCAGGGATGTGAAAGTTGAGGGCAGCCTTGGCTGCAATGACAATGAGATGCTGGAGTTCAGGATCCTGAAAGTTGGGAACACGAGAAATAGAAAACAACTTGGGACTTCTCAGAAGAAGACTATGAAGGCATCTGCTTGGAGAAATTAATGAAATTTGGCCCCAGAAAGAAGAAAGGTCCAGGATAGCTGGTTGATTTTAAAGATCACCTCCACTGAGCTCAAGAACAGACCATGGCAGTGGTCCTCTTCCTAGCCAAGTAAGAATGGCAGGAGGACTGCACAGACAAAAAAAAAAAAAAGAGCTCCTAACAAAGCTTAAACAAAAAGCATACAAGATGTGGAAGCAGAGAAAAGTGACACAGAAGGAAAACACAGACACTGTGTGACCACACAGGAAAATAAATAAAAAAGTCAAAACACATCTGTGGTAGAATTTGGTAAGAAACATGAAAGGCAACAAAACAGCCTCTACAGCAGCAAAAAAAGACAACATGGATCCACTACTGAAGGAAAAAGACATGGAAAAGGCTGGGCACCTTCATCTTGGTCTTAAGTGTAAAGATCAGCCTCCAGCAATGGCAGGCCCTGGAGATCAGAGCCAGCCAAAATGACTACAAGACCACTCTCAAAAAACACCTTTGAAAAACTGTTGCAACAAGGGTTGATTCCTGAGAAGCAGAAGGAATCAAATGTCATTCCTACCTTCAGGAAGGGCAAGAGGATCTGAGTGACTGCTAGGTGATCCCCAGGGAAGTGGTACAGCTTAAGTATTAACTAAGAGTTTAAGTGGACAAGCTTAAGAACAGATCTAAAAATGCAATGTGAGACAGACTGAAAACTGGCTGAACTGGTGATCTCAAAGGGTTGTGACCAGTGGCACAAAGTCCAGCTGGAGGCACCAGACTAGGGTCAGTACTGTTTAACATCTTCATCAATTTCCCACAGGAAGAGACACAGTGTACCCTCAGCCAAGTTAGGAGCAGTGTAGAACTGGAAGGGAGGGGCTGATATACCAGATGGTTGTACTGCCGCTCAGAGAGAACCAGACAATGCTGGAAAAATGGGCTCTCATGAAGTTCAAGAAAGGAAAACACAAAGCTCCTGGGAAATAAAACCCCAGACCAGTATACACTGGGAGTTGACAAGCTGGAAAGTGGCCTATCATAAAAGGAGCTGGGGTCCTGGTGGACAATATAGCCTTTTAGCCAGCAGTGCACTCATGTGGCAAAGAAGGGTGACAGCCTCCTGTACTCTATGAGGGACAGCACTGCCAGAAAAATGAGATAGATGACACTTGTCCTCTAACTCAGCACTGGTGAGACACACTTGCAGTGCTGGGTCTATTTCTTGACCTTCCAGTACATGAGAAACATGGATATAATGAATAGTCCAGTGACATGGTATAAAAATACCTAAGAGCCCAGCACATCTGATACTGAGGAGATGCTGAACACACTGCACTTGTTTAGCCTGGATAAAAGCAGGTTTAGGATGATCTTACCAAAGTGTATAAATACCTGTATTGGGGGTTGGGTTTCTTTCTTTTGTACTTATGGAATTTTTGCCTTGAGTTGCTAGGAAACTAACTACTTGGTACTTACGGGTACTTGAGAAAAACAAGAGTGGCCAAACTCAAGATGGTGGTGGGGGGGGGGGAAGCATTACCTGGAGATTTGGACAGGCAGAACGACTGGGGCTGGAGAGTGGAGAGCTGCTAGGGCTCTCACTCTGGGTTTTGGTGGAGGACAGGCAGGCTGCTCCTTGCTGCAAGGGGGATTCACTGTCACTGCTGGAGCCCAGTCCTGTACTGCCTCGTCCTTTGTGTGGGTGAGCCTTTACTCGTAGGAGCAGCAGTTGGACTGAGACCTCATTAACATCTGCCTCACTAAACGAGAGACCTATCCCTGTCTGCTCGGGTGCCCGGGATCTTGGGCTCACCCCTCTCTGCCCTGCTGCGAGCTGGACTGCCGCCATCCCATCCCCGTTGTTTCTTCGGCACTGCGCTGAGCCTTCGCTGCACTGCGGCCCCGCACCTCCTGCCTGCTGACATCCTGCAGTTCCAGCCACACCTCTGGAGCTTCTGATACACCTTGCTACCACCCCGGGATTTCTGCTCATTCCTGCCGGCCCAGCGCGCTGTTTTTGTAAGTCCTGCTGGGCACGGGGCCCAGCTGCCCGCCAGGGGTTTGTGAAGCGAAGCCTCTCTCTCCCATCCCTTCCCGCCTGGGCCGAGCCACCATCACCTCGCGCTGCCCGCGCCACAGGGGGAACCCCCGGCCCGGCCCGTCCGCCGGGAGCAGCAGCGCCCCTGCCGGCCGTGCCCGGAACTGCACCGACGGCCCGAGAAGGCGTCACTGGGTCCTGTTCTGTTTGGTGTTAACGCCAGAGCTGTTGTTTGTCCGCTTTATTATACATACCAGTAAAGAACTGTTGTTCCTACCCCCATATCTTTGCCTGAGAGCCCCTTAATTTCAAAATTATAATAATCTGGAGGGAGGGGGTTTACATTTTTTATTCCAAGAGAGCCTCCTGCCTTCCCTAGCAGACTAGGTCTTTCAAACCGAGGCAACCTGCTAGGAGAGAATAAAGACAACTGACCCATGTGCTTCTCAGTGGTACCCAAAGACAGGAGAAGAGGCAATGGGCACAGACTGAAAAATTGTATTTAAAAATCTTTTTTGGTGTGAGAGTGATCCCTGGAACAGGTTTTCTAGATATGCCATTAGTCTTCATCCTTGCAGATACTCAGACACTGACTGGCTCTGAGAAACCTGCTCTAAACTGACCCTACTCTGAGCAGGGGTTTGGATTAGACAATTTCCAGAGGTTCCTTCCAAACTCAACCATTCTCTGATGCTGCAAATGCATTTATCATGGACTCAGTCACTTTGACTTTAATAGAGACCTACCTTATCAAACAGCAGTGTGATATTATTATTAAACTATTTAATATCATTATGTAAATGACATGTACTAATAATTAATACTAATAACTGATCTCTGAAGAGCCACTGGAAGCTCATGTTACTTTAGAGCAGCAGTAACTTAGCACTTTACCTGGATCAATGCCAAAGGTTTTTCTCTGCTCCTAATAAGAGCAGCTTCTTGCTGGAGCTCTTCCTCTATAATAGCTGAGAACATGACAGGTGCTATCACAGGAGAGCTGGCTGGTGATGCTGCTGACCAAGGACTGCAAAATGCAAAAACCAAATGACATTAGGAGGCAACATCAAGGTCAGCACAACATGCAGTAAAAAAGTTCCAGATCCTAAGCCACTATCAAACTTACTTATGACTTTCCAGCTGTGGAGAATCCAGAACATGGTCTTCCAGACCTGGGTTACTTCTAGTGTTGCACCTGGAGAGAGGTAGGAAAGGAAAGTAGAAGTCAATGGTAGAGCATTCTCCTACATCATATTGCATAATACAAAACTGCAGTAGAAATTACAACAAACGTGTAGGGTCTTTACACAGGAAAGGCATTAGGATGTAATATGGAATTTGTTTTTAAGTGTGATACTGTGAGTGAAAAGGACACTGATTCTCATTTCCAACTGCCAAACCCTAATGGAATTTCATCTTGGGCATAAATTCTGGCATTTCCTAACATCTGAGGATTTGAAAAAGTGTTTCATTTCTGGTTTATTATTTAAAAAACAAAAAAAGGGGTTTTTTTCTTTTTTACATGTAAATTGGTGCATTTATGCATTTAAGCTGAGCTATGCACTAACAGCACTACCTATAAAAGTTTGCAATTAATATTAAATAAAAAATATTAAAGATAAAAAGAAAAATATTCAAGATAAAAAATTCAACTGTCTGGCATTCAAATTAAGTGTTTCATGCCAGAGAGCCAGTGCTACAATCTCACTAGAGTAAATTCTTTGAGTGTAAACCCAGAAATTATGGACTTTCAGTACATATCCTGTAACCACCTCCCACATTCACAGGAACAGCATAAAACTAAAAGTAACAGACTAGGAAAAAACCAAACTTCAAATATTTACATAGTTCCCAACAGGAAGATATTATATTCAGTTGCAAAATGTTAACCTCTCAACAAAAAGAAGTTGACATTTGTTACACTGTACTCATTAAGAGACAAGTATACTTGTCAGAAAAATCCTACATCAGTAGGAAGAGAGGGCCCTATTCTCATGATTTAATACCTATCTTTGACAGGATGGTTTTGCAATTTCCAGAACCTTAAAGAAGTGTTACAGCATACTGTGACATGCTGGCAAATATTTTTTGAATTATTCTATGGTACTGCAAACAATTCTAAGGGTGTTGCTGTTTCAATAAATCACTTTCAATTTGCTTTAATGCTTTGGTAATCCTTTGTAAGTGACCACAAGCTCTTAGATAAAACAGAAAAAAATCTATAGAAAGAGAATTCCAGTAAGTACTAAGTTCTTTGTCTGAAATATTTTCCCCTGAACACAGTTCCAAGGATAACAAAATACATGATTCCTACCACCAAGTTGTAAGGGTAAGATCTCAAAAAATCTGAAATCTAACATCCATCATCAAAAATGGATTTAAATTAAGCATGTAGAGCTTTTTGTCACAAAACAGAATTTTTCCCACAAAACAAACAATGCACATTGCCAGGTTATGCATCCTTGTACTCAGTCTGAAAAATATGGACTGATTCCTGATGAATGTGACTGATGAGATGGGTGGAAAATGTTCTGAAAATGGATTAGCTGTACAAAGTCCAACAGGAAACCAAGTACTAGTGGGGGTCCTCAGGGACTGATACTGGAATCAATCCTGTTGAGCATCTTTGGTAGAACAGAAAAGAACAGAACAGACTCTCAGCAGGCCACAACTGGCTGTGGAGAGGTTGGGGACAGTGCACATTCTGGATGCCAGGCTGCCTTTCAGAAGCCCTCAAGAGGCTGGAGAAATTGGAAACTGAGAACCCATGAATTTCAAAGACAAGTGCAAAGTCCTGTATGTGGAAGAGAACAGCCACAGGAGACACTACAGGCTGGGACTGACTGGCTAGAAAGCAGCAGAGAGAAAGCAGAATCTGCAGAGTCCTGGCTGGCAACAAGTGGAAGATGTTATCAGCCAGTGCCTCTGCAGCAGAGACAGCCAACTGTGTGCTGGGCTGTAGCAAGGCAGGCAGAGGAAGTGATTCCTCCTCTTTATGTTGCATTTCTTCGCCTACATAGAGAGTATCATTCTCAATTTGGGCTCCTCAATACAAGAAGGATGCTGTCATATTGGAACAAATCCAGGATTACAAAGAATGTGTTTTGTTAACCCTAAAGGAAGGCAGCAAAGAGGAGATCCCATTGCTGTCTTCAACCACTTAACTGCAGGATAGAAAAATGATGAAGCAAGAATCTTCTTAGAAGTGACAGGTTAGAGGCAACATACACAAGAGGCAAAACAGTAAACCCTAGATAGATAAAAGGAAAAATAAAAACACCATATGGAGATGATTATCCACTGAAACATGTTGCTCAAAAAGTCTGGGGTATCTTCACACTTGGAACAGTCAACAAGTGAACCAGACCAGGTCCTGAGAAACATTATCTAGTTTTACTTAGTTGAGCAGGAGGCTAAACTACAGAATCAAAATTATTCTGTGATTTCAAAGCAGGGCACTATGTTTTAGCTGCATCCAGCTCTGGGGTCCTCAGCACAAAAAAACCATAGACCTTGCTGCAGGTCCAGAAGAGGCCACCAAGATGAGGAGTGGTATGGAGCACCTCTCCATCCAGGGAAAAGCTGAGAGAATTGTGTTTGTTCAGCCTGGAAAAGAGCAGGCTTCAGAGTGATTTAATTGCTGCCTTCCAACACATGAAGGGACCCTGCAAGAAAGGTGGAGAGGGACTTTTTACAAGCACATGTAAGCACAGGACAAGGCTTCAAACTGAAAGAGTGCAGATTTAGATCAGATATTAGGAAGAACATTTTTCACTGTGAAGGTGGTGAGGCACTGGAACAGGTTCCCCAGGGAAGCTGTGGATACCCCATCCCGGCAAGTGCTCAAGGCTAGGCTGGGTGGGGCTGTGAGCAATGTGGTTTAGTAGGAGATGTCCCTGGCAGGGGCATTGGAACTGGATGATCTTTAAGGCCCCTTCTAACCCAAACCATTCTATGGTAAATTACCTTCCAGCTTTTACTACACTTAAAAGATAACATTGAAAAGCAGAAAAGAACCAAAGAAGGCAAGGAGATGAAGGCAGCCTTCTGTGCTCTTATACTGATGTTCTCTCTCAATTTTATCTGTTTTTCCACCTGCTTTAATAATATTCACCTTCCAGCACATTTGACAATAACTCATTTGACAGCTACACTTTTCTTTCAATTACTAATCCAAATAACTCACAGCACTACTATAAATTAACCAAACTGTTACACTTCAAAAAACTTGATGGTTTCTAATACAAACAAGCCAAAAAACCTAAACAACAACCAAAAAAGTCACCTCAACAGGAATTTTCCAAAACTAGAATTAATAGTTCCAGCATCACAGCATTCTCTAGCAATCAATTATAAAAGATAAACCCATGGGGCTTGAAAATGTAGGAAAAAATCCAGGTATTTTGCAGCTCTTGGTACATACGTACATCTGTGTTTCTTGCTAACAAGACACTCAGCCCAGATACTAAATCAATTGCAGATATTTCAACATGCTAAATTAATTCCTCAGCTGGCATCAAAATGACTAGGAGGAATGGAATACACAGGAAATGTGAAGCTAGCATATACTGAAAAAATGGAAAAAAAAGCCTCAAAAATATAGAACTTGGAAATCTGGATGTCTTAGATGTTAAGATGTAGACACATAAATGGTTCTGCATGGAAATAAACCAACCAAATATCATCAGTACTGAACCAACCTGATTAACTGTTGGCTGAACTTGCCATGACGCTTATGCAGCCACCAAAATGTCCCAGCCCTCAGCTCCCTAGTGCTTCTTGAGTATTTGTTCATGAGACGCCAGGTCAGGTTTGGTGCCTCCCTGATCTAATAACTGCTCACAGAAAAAGAACACAAAGCCTGGTCTCCTGCAGAACCTCCTGGGTTTTGCTATACCATTTGAATCATGCACTACATATTAGCTCATTATTAGCCATGACAGAACTAGGCCATTCCCACACGAAGATGCAAATACTTGTTTCTACTAAGACTCTTCACTGCTCCCTGCAGTAACACAGCAAAGAGAACTCAGGCTGCCACAACTAAATCATGTCAGGCCTATGTTTTTAGCTTGGACTATGAGCTACACACACACAGCTTAACTCCCAAGGCTGAAGTGCCCCTGGAAACAATGCAGCCATACCTACGTACCCCAGCTGTTGGGATGATCTGCCTCTGGATTAAATGCAGTTCAAATCACTACAATTCATGACATCCTTTACCCAAAAAATATACATACTGCGAAAATTGGAAGGTGACAGTACATAGAAGAATGCTTGTGTCACCATCCAAAATACCCTCATCCAGAGATCTAAGAAAAATGTCTGTTTCATTAGTGCACAGTTTATCCAAAGGAGAAAGACAAAGCAGGAACATTAAGTCATGCAAGTATCTTCAGTGTCCCATCACCAAGTCTGACATCTACAGGTGAGGACTGCTTATGTTCTACATTTACATAATTTCTTTCCCTTAAAAAGGAAGGGGTAAGGGTGTGGATAACTAATCTTCACAAAAATAGCCCTTAAATGCCACAGGTAAAAATCAGAGCCTACTGTGACAACACTGTACTGTCAAAAAAATAAAATTACCTCAAACTAGAAACTTCACTCCTAAATTTCAAGATGGAGGAACTAGTCACCTAGGCTCTTTACACGTTATAGAAAGAAATAAGCATCTTCAGACAACACTAAAACCCACAAAACCTGAAATAGCTTTGGAGGTCCTTTGTTTTCAAAGTGATGATAGTCAATTTAGCTTCCACAAGTTTAATATATCATCTTCAGACATTTAATGTATTAGACCTGGATTCAGCTCAAATAGTCCACTTCGAGAGCATGTAGAATGGCCAGATTGTGTAGAAGAGACAGGGCAATGCAAAAGGAAAATAAATGACTTCGTCATTTAAAAAAGATTTCAGAGCTGTTGTGACAAAGCTAATAATAACATCCAGTGCAAATTCTCTTATCACCAGACCTTGGCAACTCCCGTATGATGACAAGTTTTATTATTGTGCTAGCAGCAAAATGAACAATTCCTGTTCTGAAGATTTGTGTTTCATGTCTCCATACCTCCACTCACCACAGTAACTTCAGCTATATCACTCTGTTCCTGAGGAATGCCTCCCCATCACACACACTCCAAATGCCTCCTATCTCACTCCTCAGACATTATCCCACACACAATGTTCCTACATTTCTACTCTCATTTTATTCTTTATATAGCAGAAAAACATGTACTACTTCTGTCCTAGGGAAACACCAGTTTTTATACAAGCTGAAAAACCAAAAGTGAGGACCAGTAAAACTTTCTTTTCCCCACAGAGGAGTCTGTTATTGGAGGACAATGGAACAGGAGTTCATAAGAACAGTCTGATAACGACACAGCTCCTTGTGCACCAACAACTCTGCAAACTTCTCCCTCAGTGCAGCTGTGTAAATTTGAGCCAGGCTGCTCTGAAGTTGTGTTGTAAGAAGAGCTGTGTGAAGGATTATAGAAGCTCCCCCTCTTTAATCAAGAGCTGTGTTTAGGCTCAAGTCCCTCAGGCCTTCCTTGAGCTATGGCTGCAGCAATGGCCCAGCTTTGCTGTTCCTCATACTGATTTGATTTGCAGGTTTGACGTCAACCTTGCCTGATCCCAATGCACCTGTCTGTGCTCACTGTGGCTCATCCTGGTTTCTGTCACAGAGCCTGCCCTGCTCACCTCCATTTGGCACACTGGGGCTCTGCCTTTGCCAGGGAAGGCACCAGTCACAGCCAGTTGTGCTGTCACACTTGGCTCACCCTACCACTGTGGGTCAGCTGGCCTGCAGTGCTTCCAGATAGTAGGTGGTAAAGACTAACGTTTTCAGGCTCTCTGTTCTGTAAATATATTTGGAATGTCTACCATTCAAAGTTACTCATGATAGGAGGAAGAGATGCAGGTGAGTGGGCAGTTCAGTCATACAGACCTTCAAGAATAAGGTTGAGATTGTTTCATCAGCTTAGGCAGTTATTTTAACCCAGAAGAGTGATTCTACTGGAGGTAGCAAGAAGATGCATGGCTAAAACATTTCAACCAAAGAGCAATATTGTCGAATAACTGGAGATGTAATTCATATGTGCCTTATTTTTGTCCTTAGAACCGTAGCCCCACGGTAATTATAATACACAGATGCAACCTGTGCACCAATGTTTCTGTAAGCCTGCTTAAACACTTAGACAATGAAGTCATCTTATAAGAAAAGTCAGATTAGGAAATGCCAGAACTTTGTTTGAATAAACTGGTTTTATCCATTCAGTGGTTATACAGAAATACTCCTTAGCAAAATGTTTCATGAATGCCATATCTCAATGCTCATGAATACCTAATTTCTACAGAGGTTAGAAAATACATGTTTATCATTTTATACACACATACATATGCAAACAAACATACACAGACATATTTCGTTTGGAGCATGAAGCATTTTTTATATATATATATACACACACACAAATCCATCTATAAGAATAGAAACACTTTGAACCTGAAACGCAGTATTAGCAATGGCATTAAATTGTTTAAGTCTTTAAGTTTTCTATGATTAAGAGTATTTCATTCATAAAATCTTATTAACAGAATCATCAGAAGAATGCTTTTTTTAAATGACAATTTTATTATTTCTTATTTCAGCAGAATTTAACACGTCTTGTATATGCTTCTTGTATAATGGTTGACCAATTAGAAAAAAATGCATTCTTACCTTACAGTGTTTTGGACTGATGAATCCTCAGATCCTTTATATCTACATCTTTTAATACCAGTACCAGGTGAATTATTCACACTCATACATTTTTCTTCTTCCAGCACGAGATCACGGAATGACTTTGGCAAGGCAGAATGTAATGAAGATGACCTTTTTAAAAACAAAAATGAAACAAAACCAATGCACTTTATACTTACACTTTCCAAGACTCCACATTATTCCATGATTCAGATAGCAAAGAGGCCTTTCTGCTTACTAAAATTACATTATTATTTAAGTTTTGTATACCACCATTATCCTGCTAGACCCTGTTTGATAAAAGAAGTCATTTTGGGTCATATAGATAAAGAATAGGAAATAAATATCTACCAGACCAGAGGAAGTCAATAGTTTTGAAATTTTATTAGAATTAAAAAAAAAACAACAACCAAACCCTACCCCTCCACCTATCTCTTTCATCTCATCTTCTTATAAAGCAATTTTTTTTTTCATAGATGGCGTGTATTAAACAAGCTGTACCTTTTCTAGATGCGCTAGTCCTTGAAAATCCTTTTCATAAATCGCAGTGCTCAAGATACTGTCAATCTAGCACAGGCTGTTTGCCACCATGAAAGTCAAGTGTAGCTGATCTTTTCTTCCCAAGGTACTGAATGAGTTACTTGTACCTGCTGGAGGCTCTATAAATCCCTTAATACACAATGAATTCCAATAAAACTGATAGCCTTCATTTTCTATTACTTGTCCAAGCATAAGTTACTGAATTAGAGCCTGCATATTATATTTCAAAAATGAATCATTATGAAAATATAGCAACTTAGCATCTTAGATATTATGAATGCTTTCCAAACCCAAAGCCTTTTCGTTTACAGAATTCTAGGCCTTACCAATATCTTACCACTAGTCCTTGTTTTGTCTATCAAGACTTTGGAATTAATTCTTCATAAATTTGCTTACATTTAACTTTACTAAACATAGCAGTCCTACTTATTGCAAAATACACAAAATATATCCTGAAAGAACAGCTCTGCTCACTAAGTACTCAAAGAAACAAGAGATTGCTTATAAACACTAATGAAGCAAAACAAGTAAAAAAAAAAAAATATACAATGCTAATTGTTTGTGCAACCACCATAAGAAGAGCAGCATCTCAAGTCAAACACTTTCAAACTACATCTCGGTGGGACACAATTTAAGGTAACAAATATGAAGGAATTTTAAAAGTGAAACGTTATATCTGAAATGTTACAACAAAAGCATCTGAAGTCTATGTATGATGTCTAATGTTAGACCACCCTGGCTTAAGTTTGGATTTATTTATTTTTTTTATTTAAATATTGGATAAACAGCACACAAGACATAAAAAGAAGAATGGAAATGTCCAGATACAGGAGCTCAGAATCATTGTGCACATCCTCTACTCCTATCACCAGCTGGCACACAGAAGTTCAGGCAAGTGTTTACCAGACCTCTCCCAAACCTATTATACTGAGTAGGCATATTGTCCATAGGATCTGCTGTCACAGAAGCTGCTCCTGCTAATAACACTTTAAATAGGCTACTTTGACTTGATTTACCTATTTCTATGAAAATTCTGTACTGCAATCAGATCTACTTGCAAGACAGCCAAAAAAACAACCCCCAAACAACATCTCCCAAAAAAATCAACTGTATCATTCTCAGTTTGCTAACCTATCCAAAACAGTTATTTGTGGCTCAAAATATTTGTCTGAAAAGTGGTACAAAATTTTCCTAGCATGTAACAACTCTAAATTTCATCTATTCCTGTCTGATACATTGTCATTCTTATGTCATTTGCAAAATTAGAAAAACTAATTCATAGATTTTTTAAAAAAGGAGTGGAATATGACAAAGCTTCTCTAAGCTGTAACTGCAAACCATCAAAACATGGAGTTTCAAAACAGCTGGTGATGTTAAATATAAGCTGGAATACTGTCAAACCAACAATCTAGACATCAGGATACACAATTGTTAATTCTCAAGAGAGATTTCAAATTTCTTCGTGTCTCTGGTCTTGAAAAGCTGTAGACTCTCCTGAGCTTAAAAAAATCCCAAACCAGTTAAGCAACACTCCCACTCCCTTGATCAAAGTAGGTTTAGAGAACTAATAAAGCCAACACGCAGTTAACTTTAGATATTTTTTTCAAAGTATTATTAGAGTGATATTTTATTTTTCCCTTCTAATTCTCACTTTTCTTCAAAGGAGGAAACATAGGTTCAGTTTTCCCAAAGACTATGAAACTGGAGGTTTCTCTTGGTAGAAAAGGCGTAGTGTATGACAGATTTTCAGTCAACCAAAAAAAGCCAGAAGGTCCCACACCCTTCTGGCAAGTGTGCTTCACTGCATTCAACATCCAAGTCGAATATCTGATTTCACTGGAGCACAAGTTCTATGGCTTTGACTATACTGCATGTGTGGAAAGCTCAATCAGCTGCCAAATGCACTTAATAGTCCACTGTGAATTTAGAGACTAACTCTGCAAATACAGTATTAGAGTAGATGAGTAACACAACCACTCTACCTTACACGCAAAAATAGTTTGAACAACTAGCAGGGGCAATCAAATAATTGATCGCTTGCCTAAAGCAGCTTGAAGTTTATTCAATAAATGTTTTCTTCCAGCAGCGAGGCCTAATTTTAAAAATTCATATAGCTCCCACTGGTTCTGTGCTTGAACTCTTGAGCTACCGGTATTTTCCAGATTGGCAGCCAGAGGAACGCAGGAGGAACGTGTGGAATCACGCAGTGACCACATGAGCGTTAGATTGGATTCCATCCTCCTGAAATACACCCTAGCCTTTCCACCTAAGATGGTTTGTGTAACACAGTAGGCCCAGCTCTTTCCAAAAACTGTTTAATAAGAACCTTAAGAGCACAACATACTTTTCGGGGACATTTATCTAAGGATATTCAAAAATCAGTCTTTATTTGCTTTTTAAAAGCAAGGAACAATTCATAGGCAGTTTTCAGTTTAAATAACACCCAATAAGTAAAGAATTATCTATCAGAGAACAGATGAATAGTATGAATAAGTCAAACTATTTGGGCAAGACCTGCCTTTATTAAACCTATACTGGACCTGACCAGCATGTTGTCCTGCACATGCACTAAGGATAATCTTCCCCATGAGCCTCCCTGGAGCTGAGGTCAGGCTGACAGGCCTGTAGTTCCCACATTCTCCTTCTATTCCTTCTTTAAATGGGTGTCATATTGACTCACCTCCAGTCACCTGGGCTCTCTCAAATTGACATGGGCTGCTGATAAATGATTTAAAGCGGCACAGTGGTCACCTTCAGCAGCTCCCTCAGTACCCTTGGGTTGGTCACATCCAGCCCCATGGACCTGTGTGTGTCTAAGAGGTGTAGCACATCACTTACCAGTTCCCCTTGGATTACGGGGGTTTCACTCCAGCCCATGAGGCTGGGTACCTGCAGACTGACTGATCTTACTGTCAAAGACTGAGACATCAGGTGCCTCAGGATTTCCTTTACACTTTGTCACTGCACCTGATAAAAGGATGGAGATTATACTACACCTTCATTTTATTTCTATAAAGAATTTTGTCTTTATTTTTTAGAATTTTCATATTGCAATGTCCTTATGGATAATTACAACATTAGTAGTAAGATTATAAATAGTGGATGGAGTATTGGTTTTTTTAATATAATAAAGGATAGAACTCAGTGTTTGCTGTGCTCATCAAGATCTGATTCAACTATCAGTTTCTCCTAGCAAATTTTAAGCCTCAGAGTTTTAACAGCCCTGTGACACCTCCATTAGCTAAGGCAAATAATTAACCTGCTGCTTGACCTGCAGGATCACCTGTGTAATGCACGTAGCATGTTCTTCAAAGCATTTGAGAGAACCAGTTTTAAGGACACAAATTCATCCACTCACTAGACTTCAGAAAATGAATCTTGCAAACCTTGTTTCTCCTTTTGTCAAGGTATCAGTTACTGTTCAGAGACCAGGAAGAGCCTGAATCCTTAAGCGCAAACCAACTAACACGCTGTCTCCTATTTAAAATAAAATGGTGGGCTTTGTCCAATATTATATCAGAATAAATTTAAGGGATTGGGGGAGTAAATGAGACCTTAAATTTTAGTATTAGGTGTACATGGATGAAGATCAATTGAGAAGACAGAAAGCTTGAGTGATTGTGATGGGCCTGCTAAAACCTTTGCTCCCACTGAGGTACAACCAAGTAAACTACAGAAAGTTCTTCAAGGGTAACAGTACAAAAGTTATCTTCAATAAAAGTCTAGACTTTCCTGAACAGGAAAAACTGGAGAAAAGGGCACATTTACTTAAATGAACTTCAAACAAACTTTTACTTCATGCTTAGAGCATGCAAATAGGTATTTATCCTGCAATAATTAAACCCATTAAATTTACATAGTTTGAAACGTCTACATTTTTATTATGCTTTTATCCAATACCAACAGTAAAAGTGAAGAACAAAGCATGACTTTGGCTAGCACCTCATTACATTTGTTATAAACTTAGTTCAGTGAACAGATGATAAACTATTTTCTGTATTCAATACTACAGTATTAACTCAAACCCTTAAATTGTATGTGATCAGCATTCAATATCATTTTAAATCTCCTATGCATCTTCCACCATAACAATTTTTAGAAGCATCCAATACTCCCTCCAGCTCCGAAACACCTAGATAAAACTTTGTTATCCCAATTTGTGTCAATTTTGCTCTAGTCCAAAGTCATTCCAGACCTCCCCCCAGGAAGGGGGAGGATTTTTCTTTATGTTTTTGACAGAGAAAAAATATCACTCTTAATGGTTTTCAATAGCCCCTTCCTAACTAAGTTTCAGAGCTTGTCCTCAATCTTCTTCTATGATTTACTTGGACACCACCTGCAAATACAACATCGTACACAGGAAAGCACCAGATGGGATGCAATCTTCTGACTCAGAGCAAAATTTCAAATAAACTGCAACCACTGCATTTCCCTACCCCCTTTGAATTTCTACATTACTTCCAAATGTAGATACATATAGCTCAGTCTGCCTATTCAATGTAATAACTCTGCAAAGAAAAATAACTGATATTTAATTTATAACATACCATGCATTCCCTAGTTTTGCAACTTTCATGGGTGGAGGTGGTGCAGTTACTAGAGTGGTAGGCTCTGGGCTGCTAGCTACTGATCCATTATCTTTTGCTGCCAGGGCAATCATTTTCCTTTGCTTCTGGGAAAGCTTGATTCCATGAGACACCATTCTGCTGTGAAAGGACATTGCAAAGAAAGAAGATGTAAAGATCAGTGTCCTGTGAAATGACTCACCTTTCATCCTGCAAATTAAACTGAGAAATAACTCATTTCCTAAACAAAAATCACTTTGCTTAGAGTACCAAAAGGCAAGGTGGGGCAAGAGCTCAGACGGCTGGGAAGCAAAAAACAAAAAAAAGGGTCAATTTATATCAAGAGTGACAGAAAGAAAAGCATCATAGAAGTATTCTTCACATAGATGCTCATAAAAGAAAACATGCAGCGTAGCAATCAAGTCACCAAAAGAGGACTACAACCAGATGAAGACTATTTTCTAATCTTGCGATTTTTTAGAGACTGTCAAGCTTAGCTCCCTTAAACCAAAAATATTCATATATTAAAAAAATTATTTAACAGCATAGAGCCATTTTTTCTGTCTGTAATGATTTCCCTTTCTAAGCTATTTGGATTCTTCAGTCTTGGCTGTTTTGTTTGCAGCTTCTGAGTCTATCTAGCAAGCAAGCCTTTAACAAGGCTACTGTCCTAACTACTTTAAAAGAAAGCCACATCTCAAAGGTCATGAGTCACCGCCTGTTCTCTCCCATATGTTGCCACTTAAACAACAATAGGTTTAATACACTGCCTTGTAAAAAAGCACATTTATCTTCTTGTGTCTTTTGGGATGCTTCTACAAGAAGGAATCACACTTGTTTCTGTCTGAAGAATCGTCAACATCAAGACATGGGTTCTGGGAGAGGTCAGAGAATGCAAGACAAGAAATGAACTTCTCAAATTCAGAACTTATGCACAAATAATTTCCAAAGTCCTAGGGACAAGAATTCATTCTTTTTGGTCAGAAACTTAAAGGCTCAGCAGGACAGGCCACTTATTTAAGATACTAGCTCACTTGCTCCTCTGCAGTAGTTGACAAGACTAGAGGAAAATAAAGGGATACATTTGGTATGCTCAAAGAAAAACAACATAATGAAGTAAACAAAGCTGTTCAAAACCAAATAGGACAACTTTTCTCCTGCTTTTTTTAAACTGAATGGCCTAAACCACTAAGTAAATTCATAACAACGTAGCCTATCACACTTTTTTATAGATTTTGGTTTTTTACCAACCTTGAATTTGCCTTTGGCATGGTTCCACATTTCTGCATACTTTCTTCAATTTCCATGATGGTTCTTAGATCCATAGCAGGAGGGCTGGCAGGGCTAAATGAAAAATAAAAAGTTACCTTACAAGGCACTGATTTTTACTTACATTCCACAGTTCCAGCCTTCACTGAAATCCTCTAAATCATACATAGGATTGGTAACTGGTTGTATAATTTATGTCTGTTTCCTCAATTATGGCAAACCTCAAATAAAATGTTTTTGACAAAACTTTTATAAATATATACATTTTTAAGAGCAAACTATAAAAATACTTTCAAGACTCATTATACTATGAAACAAAAAGATGTGAACTATGATTACTTCAAAAAAATTAGATCCCTAAAAAAATTAGATACCTAAAACTATGATTACTTCAAAAAAATTAGATAGCTAAATAAGCATATTTATTTAGTAGTAAAATGCTCATGCAAAGTTATAGAGAGGCACTGCTCACAGCTCTGTCCCAAAGGCTGAATTAGACCTCTCTTTGAAGTACAGGATTAAAATTATTTTACATGATAAACAAAACAGTTTTTTCAGTCAGACTGCTACACAACAGGTATCAGTCTCTTTTTCATACATGACTGAATTATAAACTTCCACAGAAATGAGCACGAATTAAATCCAAAGCTTTACAAAAAACTATAAATTAAAATGTGTGTACTTAAAGCCATCTGTAAATTAGTCTGCATTATAACTCAGTTCAAGGACAGGCTTTGAAATAAAACATAAGCTGCACTTCCTCCATCTCTCCTTACAGACAGAAAGTAATATTCTTTTTTTTTTTAATTATTGTACCAGTTAAACCTGTGGTCTTGATTTTTACATCCCATTTAAGTCTAAAGGCCTAAAAAAACTCTAAGTACAGTGAAGCTTCTAAAGGCTTCAAGCATGGTATGGTTCTACAAAAAACTCTCAAGTATTTTACAGAGTATTAACCAAGGAGGTGTTATAAAAACAGGAAATAGAAGTACAGACTGGAGGCAATTAAAAAAAAATAAAAATACATTGCATCACTTTTCTCAATGAAAACATACTCCTTTTATTAAATTAACAAAATTTTGAGTTCACATCTCAAGTAATGCACAACCATTTGGAAGAGCAGACAGCTTTTTAGTCTGAATAGAACATTATTAGCCTATCAAGTGTAAAACAGTGACTGTAAATATTACTGCACCTGAAACTGGTTGCTACCCAATTGGGAGAGCTTGCAGAGTTGTGTCTGGCACTGGGAATGGACTGTGGAACTGACTGTGTCAATGCTGATGCCCCCTTGTATGACTTCATCTCCTTGTTAGGGTGAGAGGGTTTCACACCCTGACCGCATACTTTGTCCTTCATCTAAAAATCAGGCAGAAAATTGCTGAATAAACACTACAAACACTGAATTTTCTTTTCTTAATCAAATAAACAATAACTCCACAAAGTTGTCTACTCCACTGTAAGCACAACAGCATCACAGAAAGACTCTAAAATACAAACTCTGCTTTTGATGGACTAGATAAACACAAACAAAAAAATTGGTAAGAGGAAATCTAACCTCAGTCCTCTCTGGATGAAATACTTTTGTGAAGTCAGGGGACTGCAAGTCTCTGGGACTACCCACTCCTGCGTAACTACCTTCAGAGTCAGATGTTAAGAGTTCTGGAAGTGATTCCACTGAATTAGCTTTATCCAGTTTTACTGAACCTGGAAATAAGAAAAGATAGTAGAACTATTAAATCATGAACTATTAATATAATAGAATAGAACATATATTAGATATATTCTATATAATAAAATATAAATTATTAACATTAGCAATGATTAACAAACAAAAAAAAATATTCTGTCCATATGATGAATATAAAACAAGCAAGTTTACCTAGTCCAGAATACTAGTGCCAGTGCTAAGTATAAGCAAATTTTTGGCTATCCTAAGTATTTTTTCAGAATAACATTACTCCAAGTTTTTTCCTCTGTCTCACATAAACAAATAACAACAACACTTTTCCTTTGAATTCTTCTATCATCTTTTCAATAAAAAGTGCCTAATTTATTCTTTACGTTTCAGAAACAAAGAAACCCACAAGGCATTAACAGAAATGTTCCACTTACAAAAACCACATGAGAAAATGTGCATTATCTTTATTTGATTAAATACATGCTTTTATCTGAACTTTGAGCAGAAACTTCATATGACAAACACCCTTTCAAAAAATCCTTAATCTTAAGAATTCACTTTTGAAATTCAACTACAGAAAAGAAATTATCTTTCTAAGATTTCCTTCTTGAAAGACAGAAATTGCATTGCATATTACACCTTATGCTCTGTTTTTATACCTGAAAGGAATCTCTTTCCCACTGACCTGTAGAGGCTGGACTCTGAATAATATCAGATAGATTATATCCTCCAGAGCTGTCAGACCGTTTTCGTGGCTTCTTTTTTGCCTTAGTTTTTGCTTTTTTGAAAAGGGCTTCCCTAATAGGAAAAAAAACCAACAAAAAACCCACAAAATGCATTAAACTAAAGAAACTGAGCTTCAGAACTACCCACATCAATGTTGTGTTTTTCAACCAGCAGCAGCAGTTGTACTTCAAGCAGTAGTATCTGATCTCAGCAGCTGGCACTAGCTGCTTGCTCTTGTTCTGCTTATGCACTGGCACAACCATTTAATGAATGATTTTGGGGGAAAATAAGAATCCAGGAGGAAAATTAAAAAACCCTTTCCAATCTAGATCTAGCCTCTGGACTATTATACTATTATACTATATATTATATTATACTGCACACAGACTTCTGCTGAGACAGTGGAAGATATAGCTGCTCCACAGGCTGGCACTGCCACCTAGGTCAGATTAAACCTGCTACACATCACAGCAACTGACATAAAGCAAATTACAGACAACTCTCCACTTTTTTCTCTTTTGCCTTCTTCTAAATTAACAAAGTTCAATAAACACCACTGTTGGTCTCATTTTTCCCCACCGTAAACACTGCCATCATGATAATACTAATTTTACAATAAAGCAGACACAGGGTGATGCTACCTAAATGTCATGTGTTCCTATATATGCTATTAGGAAGAGTGAAATCAAATAAAAGGCATCCTTCATTTTCAGAAAACTACTAGATATTCAGAATTATATTAATTGCAGCTACAGTGCACTATGTCAAAGCTTCTTTAAGCAGCTTTATGTTAACTATATAACTACTTAATCATTCCTGCAGTACTACCTTATAATAGTTGGGGTGTCTATTTTTTAATCTTTGGACTACCCAATTCCCTAGAATTGGGAATTCCCTACCACTCGGCCTGAAAAACACAGAAAGGCTCAAATAAAAAACAGCCTCTCAACTTCCTCGATCTACCAGTTGTTACCTACACTAGCAGGTAAGTTCACTTAGTGCAAACTAGTTCATTTAGCACAGCTTTTCCTGACACAAGTGCTCAGTACACAATACTGCAGGTGAGCTTTCTTTGCACGCTGACATTGTATCCCACTATTTGGAAGCCTGTTACCAAGCCATCATATCATACTACAAAGCTCTGTATTTCACTTGACAATTCTGTTAATATCAAGAAATTCAGATTACCACAATTTTTCAAGCAGATCTATAGAGCATTCAAGTCTGTATTTTCTCTTTTGATTTCTCCTAATTGAGTGAAATACAATGGACTGCACAGCTGGTCTCACACATATACAGATACTCACATCACATGCACGACTCCCAAACATCGCTGTGAATGCTCATTTTGCAACCTTTACTCACATGCTACTTATAAATTCAAAGTGCTGTGCTGTAGTTTTGCGACATTTTCAAGGACTTAAGGAAACTGAGAAGAGTATTTGAAATCTCCATTTTTAATATTTCAATTCTGAATTTAAATGCAGTCAGGCACCAACATAATTGGGGATTAATACCATAATAAACAGTTCATCTAGGTAAAAATATTGATAAAAAACAGATACTTACTGAGAATTTTGTTCTGTATTCATTTCTTCCCTTAAAAAGACAAAGTTCTCTCCATCTTCAGGCTCAAAAGAACTTATGTCAGGTCCATCTGGATATGGAGTAATTACTCTCCTGACCATAGCTGGAATCTGTAGTTGTAAAAGCCATTACATTAAGATTCACTTAAGTTGTATGCCAGCAAATTTATGTAAGAGGATCAAAACCGATCATCATTTAAAACACTTTCACAGATCAGGTAATTAATTACATAACAAGCTTCTAAACTTCAGCTATATCTTTAAGCAAAATTGGAGAAACATCTTAAGTGATAGACTCAAAATGCCTGTTTCATCTATTGTTAATTTCTGGAAAAAAATGCTTCAAGATTTTGCAAATATTTATCTTTTACTGTTACAGAATACTGGATTATAATGTGTCTTGGCTTTCACCATTGCATTACAGTTCAATTTTCCCATTATTGTTTTTACTGATTTTAACATCTATACGATCATCCTGAACTTTTCAGCTTTCTTCTCCTTTCTTCTAAGGAAGGGACACTGTTTTCCATAGGTTTTGCCTACATTGTTCCATGTAACTTTTGTTAATTACAGAACATTAATATGTTTAATGTGAATAACTAAAAAATTTAAAAGACACAACCCTGTTGCAACAGTAGCTAGTGAACAATGAAATATGAACTCCTTGAGAGTAATAAGAGCAGCAGACAATTTTATCTTTTGAGTCAGCTCTTCCACTTCAGCCTGCTTGCCTACAGACTCTGCAGGTATGTATTTATCATTCATCTATTCTCATTTTACACCCAATCAGCTTACAGTCAACTTGTACAACTTACCATTTTCCTGTAATAAATAGAAAGATCCTTTACAACTTCATCACTTAGGACATCCAGAGTCCTAAAAAAAAAAAAAATCTTTATTAATTTTAACCGCTCATAAAAAAATCACATCAATGGAAAATGAAATGGACATTTTGGATTAATCTCATGTACAGGTATTATCACCTATTCATGGTGGTTAGAGTCTAAAGGAAGACACTGAACACAAAATAAAAACTAATCAATACCTTTGTATTGGGGCAAGGTTAAATACACAACCTTCCCACCTACCTTTACCTAAGGTGACAGCCAAAACAGACCTATATAGTTAAGTTACCAAGAAGTGGTCATTGTTTTAGCTATTTCTGCATACACTCTTCCTGAAATGCATCCAAACACTCCAAACCTTCGTAAATTCTCCATAAAACTCAACACAACTCAGACGTTTATGCCAAAAAATAATATTACAGCAACAAACTTGATTCAACAGGACTGTCTTGTTCATGTGAGCAGTTGTCCTTGCAAAAAGCTATCAGGACTTCTCAGGTTTCTCAAATTAAAAGTCTTTCTATCCAATACTAACATTTTCAGATTTTCATTAAAATCCAGATACAGTCTTAATCATAGTAAGAAAACCACATGCTCTTTCTAGGCTTAAGATGGAACAAATCTGAATTCCAAGTAATATTTAAGGCAATGTTACTAGCTTTTCACTCTTCTCTCCAAAATCAAAGGTCAGAATGTTTATATTTTATAAAGAGGTGAAGAGGGAAATTACTAATATGAATGAACTCCTATATCTGGGATGCAAGTGAAGCCACTGTGTGATGTGGCAATGAAATGCTGGCATTCTGAACTGTTTCAGATCTCTAGGAACTTCTACAAGTTAAAAGAAGCCTGACTAAAAGAACAGAGAAGACTAACAGTAGAGATATTTTTTTTTTGGCTGGGTTTTTTTAGTGTTTTTTTTTAAGATTTTGCTAGTAAATAACTTCAGGCAGTGCTGATAAGGTTTGCTCTGAGAAGATAATATGTACTTAGGAAGCAACTTAAGGCCTGTCCAAAAGCATCAAGAGAAGGAAGGCCAGAGCACACCTTCAGCTTCTCTGAACTTTAGAAGAACCACTGTGGAAAGAAAGGATAATAAATTAATTTATTCAGCTCTTACTGCAGACATTAAAGCAAAAAGACTACCAGATGGCAGGCCCATCCTCCTTGGAAAATGAAGCAGCTATATAATACACCTACTTAAAATAACTCAAATATGTATTGTTACAACCACGTTTAAAAAAAACCCACCCAAACAATTCTAAAAGAAACAAAAAATCCTCACAACAATTCCCATCTCCCCAGAAAACAACCTCCAAATGGACAGAAAAGCCCCACGGCAGTTCTGTGCACAATCAAAAACACTTTTAATACCCCAAAAAAGATGAGACCTAATGTTAAAGCCGACTGAATTCAAGAGAGACTTTTCATGCCACATTGTAACATATGAGTTCGTGATATAGAACTGATACAGGCTGTACAGAGCTTCTCTCTCCCTAACTGGCAAAAATGAGCCTACCTTTAAACTAGCAGCATTCAGTTGCATTTTAACATTCAACTGTCCATATTCCAATCCTTTTACCTTTTTGGGATATTTAAATTTTACAACTAAAACATAAACATATGTGCATTCCTGCTTACCTTGCTTCAAGCAAAGCTGCCATATTGAGGCCTATGAACTGCAAGCAGGACAATTTTAGCTGCTCAGCATTATACATTGCTGAGAACTCCAACAGCTCAGCAGCATTCTTTAAGGTAACTGCAGAAACAAAACAAATTAATTAGATAGTTGGCTGTAGTATCAAGCATCGGTTTTAAGACTTATTGTGCAACATGATCTAGTTATTGAAACCTATCATATACTACCCCACTCCCAGAAAAAATGCTAATACTCAAATTGCCACAAACTCTAGGGAGTTCCATGTAACTTTGTAGCAGCTGGTAATGCAAGGGCCCCTTCAAAGAAGCAAAAAGCCCCACCTATAAGGAGATCAGCTTCAAAATATTGAAACCCAGCAGTCCCAAACAAAAAAAAAAAAAAAAAAAAAAAAAAAAAGTTAAAAATAGGAAGTTTACAGCCAATAGTAAGTATACAGCATAAACAGTTGCTAAACTTCCATATGTTCCAATTTAGTATGGAAAAAGAAAGAATAAGGAGAGTGAAAGAGAGAGCAGGAACACTAAACACAAGGACAGAAACAAAGTTCATTTTATCACATTTTAAAGAAAAAAATTCACTTCAATGAAATTAAGGTTTTATTGGGGTTTGGAGGCAGTTAGCTTTTTTCTTATTTTTAAACTTTTTTTTATTAAAGAGCATGAAATGAAGATGATGCATAAGGAATGGAAGATTATGCTAACCTAAAATATTTCTTCAACTAAAGAAGCAATTATTAGCATACATGCAATGAACATCAAAATATAATAGCCTGAAAGGAAGATACACAAATTCCGTGCTGCAAAAGACAAGAACATCTAAAAATACAAATTTTTTATTCTCTAACCCATTAATGTGGATGGACTCACGTTTTTCTGCAATGGCTACTTCACAGATTTCTTTGAGTCTGGATATAAGTAGCTGGTCTGCTACCACAAGAACATTACATATGAATTCCACATTTTGAGAATCTGGAAAACAAAGCATCATGTAAACACTGAGGGCAAATCAAAAGCAACTATAAAACATAGAGCTTTAATGAGATTTTGCCAAAGCACAAATATAATGGCTTTGCAAATTCTGATGGCATTTTCACAGCACAAGGAATAGCTTAGAAAAGCACCAACAGTCCACTTTTTGAAGCAACAGGAGAGAAAAGGAAAACTGCAGTTTAACAAACAAAAGAAAAGGTAAAACAAGGCCTGGTGTACTGCTATCCCCTCAAACTCTAAAGAAAGAATCAAGAATTTTGATTTCTTTAAAATATAACTCCTATACAGGCATATTCAGTTTTGAACTTCTGTTTTAAAAATACAAAAATTGCAAGAGTTACAGTTGAAAATATATTAATGGCACCTTTTATGGCAAGAGCTTCATCTGTATACAAGTAATCCACAATTATCTGTAGGATGTCAGAATGGATGGGCATTTCCAGAGCTGAACAGGTAGCCTAAAAAGCAGAAGTATTTAAAGAAAAAAAAAAAAAAAAGAAGAAATAGAAAGAGAAGCTGACTACTTGGAATAAAACACAACATCAAGTCACTAACTGTATTAAGAATATAACTCAGATCAAGGGTCATGTTTTCGAAGGTAAACAATCACTTAAGCATTTGTATAAAACCTGTCCAAATTTCTCAGTCAAGAATTAATTGTAGTAAAGCAATTAAAATCTATTCAAACTTCTGAATAAATACCCATGAAATGATTTCATGTTTGATCACTTTGATCATCTACTCTTACAATCCTCCTTGATTATATTACTTTACCTACAATTGCCTAAAAGTTTAACTACAGGAAGCCTCCATGCAAGTACTGAACTATTTTCCTGTCAAGGTCAAAAGATTTGATGAAATCACAAGTTCCAAAATAACAATAATACTGAAGTAGTCACCACTGTTAATGCCTCTGAAAATAAGGTCCTCATCATGCCCTCCATTTGAAAAGCCATCCTAACCAGTAAAGCTTTCATAATAGCAAACATTTGCCACTAAACCATGTAACTGTAACCCATTTGTGTTTATGCAACATCACTGCTTAACAACTTTGGTTTACTTCAGGTGGTACCTCAAGTAAAGCTTCAAACTAAAATACTTACTTTGCTTTAGAACATGCTACTGGTACTGAAATATTTTCCTTCTAAAGTTTAAAAACCTCTTACAGACATTAAGATTTTTATATAACATCTACAGCCCTTTGCTTGACAAAATGTTTACTTATTAATTCAGGTTGATTTAGATTTACTTACAAAACAATAGGCAACTTATGAACTACACACTACTGATACACAAAACCATGACACGATTGGACACTCAACACTTAAAAAAACCCCAAACCTTAAATCAATCATTTGTCTCACGGTGTTTCAAGTATGTTTTCTCAGGGATGACTTAGGAAAAGGTAGCACAGTAATCTGGAGGACAGCTGAAGTTCTATTTCACAGCAGAACAGAACTGCCAGTACTTCAACAGGTTCTTAATGCATTGCTGGAAACTAAGAAATTTGAGAAACCCCTGCACACTGCTTTAGTTTTCACCTCAGAAAAATGCTTCTCCACCTAGAGCATTCCTCTCTTTCCATAAACGTTATCAACAGTGCTCAGGTAGTTAAACAGAGGTATTTAGTGAAATACCAATGTCCAGGAACAACCAGGGCATTGACACACAGATGGCAAATAGGAACCAAGACAAATTAAAAATCTACACCTTTTGAAACAGCAGTTGCTGACTAAACAGAATAGTCCCTGATGTTCTCTATGTCATTTAACAGTAGAAGTCAGGTGGAGTTCTATACACTGACCCTTGATCCTGTTCTCTCGTGCACTCAGTACATATGACATATTCCAAACTGCATACCATGTAAATTGTAAAATCTTTTACAGGAAGAAAATGAAAATTCATCCAAAGCAGTATCCCATAAGAACAGTCCAGTCAGTGGTTTTATAAATGCATGAACTAGTTCAATCTAAACCCTTAAAACAAAAGCAGTAATTTCATTCAATATACAGTATTATGTTTATTACTCTCATTTAATACACAATCTCAATAGTACAAATTCAGAGTAACCAAAAATGTGGCTTCTGTTTTTTTTCTTGCAAACAGAAATATAGAATCCAACCCTTCAGTTTCCCTAGTATTTAGAATATGTTATTCTAAATATAGAATCCAACCCTTCCATTTCCCTAGTATTCAGGATATGTTATTATAGGAAAAACTGAAAAGCTGTCATTTATTTGATGCAAAAAAACCATACCATCACACATGGTTTTGGCAAACTTACCTCAATCCATGAGCTGCTTAACATGCTGTGAAAATAATCTGTAAAGAAAGGCATTTCAGATCAAGACACAATAAAATGACACTTGAAAAAAACCAATATAACTTATGTTATATAAATATATATAAAAATACACACACATACCAAGTCTTGCACAAAGTACACACTTATGACATGGGAATTCCTTTCCATCTAAAGATTTCAGGGTCACATCGCAGAGGTATGAACTAGAAGATATTTAATAGCATCAGAGCTGTGACTATTCAGAAGAGCTACAAGTTGTAAACTCTACAAATAAATGCTCATTTTAGCATATTTAGGATTTATCCTTTGAAATATAACACACCTGGACTTTAAAAACAGAATATGAACCCAAAAGAACAGGCACAATACTTTCCAGGGAGAATTTTTTTTGTCCAAAGTTAAGCTTTAAAAATTCCATCTGAAATATTTCCTTCAAAACACAGTCAATTACTGTTACAGAAATGCTATGACTAATTAAATTAATTATGGATAATTATAGTCAATTTTAAATAGTCTATGCCAAGTTACCTATTTCTTCAGTATCAGGTGGTACCATAGGCTTTGATGATGCATTTTAAGAATGAACCTGAATTCTGTGAAAAAGCTACTTTCATGCAATGTTGCTTTTCCTATATAAATAGATTGTTCAGGACTCCAGGTATAAGTACTCGATCACATCAATGAAATTAAAAAACAAGCATCACTCTTCTAAAAGCAATTAGAAAACATACTATACATGTGCTTATTTCCAATCCATGTAGTCTTATTGTCACAGAAAGCAGATTTACAGAAGTCAAATTGCTTTTGAATGGATTACCCCTAACATTTCTCCTGCCATTAGCATTCTACAACACAGTTAATCCACAGAACATAAAGGTACAGTAAAAAGAAACAAAAATATATCACACATAACCTATCCCCACTGACTACAGATCAGTCTATAACCATCTATGAAGACCTTCTGAGTTACTATAAGGACAACTGCAGAAGTTAAAATGGACACCAGAAGTTAAAATGGAGCTGGATCAACATTAGCCCATACTTAACAGGTAAAGAGATGACGTAAGAGGAAGATGGTGGGAGTAGGAGAAACTCGATTTTAAAAAAATTACCATTTCTTCTGATTTAACTTTGGTTTGTTCCCATTCTTCTTGTTGACAACGTTAATTTTTCCATTTTCTAATCTGACTCCATCCAGCCTGAAAATTATTAACATTAGTAATAAGCAATACAATTAGTATACAGTTCAAACCATTAAGAACAGTTTCACAAAGTAACAGTACTTCAGTGGGCTCATATTGTGAATATGAAAATGAATCATCATACAAAAATAGAAAGGGCTTTTGATACTTGAAAAGTCTTCAAGGCAGATGTAAAATTAACTGACATTCTTTCCACATCTATGTATTTATTATCTTAGATGATACCTATACTGTATAGTTAAGGTCAAAGTTTAACACTACAGGGTCAAAAATCCAGAAGTTCATCATCGCTACCAGTCAGTAAACTGAGCAAAGACAGTGGTTGGGAAGAGATGAAAGTTTCAGCACAGGCTTTTTTTAGCATCCTAATGAACAAAGGAGGCTTGTGAAGGGGATGGTGAAGACACAGGAGTGCTGCTGGTGGGTTACAAAGTAATACACCTTTAAAGGCAAAGTGCCATGGAAATGTCACTTAGGAACTGTTTTAGAAGCAGCTTCATATCTTGGCTATGCATGCAAGACATACAATGAAAAAACCTGCCCTGAAAAAGTTCATCTCCCTCTTTTGAAAGGACAAATGCAGAAAGAAAACCCCACACTAACTAATGCAGTTCTACAGAGACGTTTGATCCCAATTGCATTTGTTTCATTATGTACCATAAAAATTACACCAGTTGAACAAGAATTAAACTTTGTTTCGTGCTGCTTTATACTAAACACGTCTGCTGTCTGTGGAAAAACTGTTATAGACCACAGTATAAAAATTATACAGTCCCAAACTCAATTAGATCAGCTGTCTCTAATATAACAAGTATTGATGTTTTATGACAGTCGTTCTGGAAAGACAGATGATTTATAGCAGATATCAAATCCCACAGGACTCATGCCTTAGAGGATACTGTCATGGTTTAACTTGTCTGTCTAAAGACCACACAGTCACTCACTCACTCTGCCCTCACCACCCACCACTGGAATGGGGGAGAGAATTGGGGAAAAAATAGTAAAATTCGTGGGTTGAGACAGACAGTTTTTATAGAGCAGAAAAAAAATGGAAAATAATAATAATGCTAACAGAATGAGCAGATACAAAACAAGTGATGCCCAAACAGTGATGGAATACTTACTACCCTCCAACCTGAAACTCCAGTACGTACTGGAAATAGGTCCAGGCAGTCTCCAAGTAGCATCCCCTTATCATCTCCCTTTAGCTTCTATTCTAAATTCAGGGTCTTAATTTCCACTACTGTCATATCAACTTAAGTTAGATCAGCTTACATAAAAAAAACTCCACAGAGAGCTCATCAAAATATATGCATTTCCTTTCACCTACCTTCCACTTAAATTGCTGAGCCCAAACTTCTTTGCTGCACTTTGCAACATTTTAATGATGTTAGCTTCATCACCAGCTTTGCCTTTTTTAGATTTGCTCTTCTGCTTTTCATTTATAACTTTCACTTGATTATTTCTATAAATCTCAAATGCAGACTTTCCATTGACATTTTCATCAAAGCTCATTTTGCTCAGATTAGAAATTAAAGTATCTTGATATTCGTCTGATTTTTCTTTATAGCAGATTTTTGGCTTATAACCATGAGTCAGAAGATCACAAGTATCTGTGTATATGAACTGCAGAAGGTATGCAAACAGATCTGGATGGACCTTCTCAATTACATAGAGATCACATCCAACAGCATCTTCATCTTTACGGTAGATGTCTGGAGTGTCTAGTTGGCTGTCACTGGAAACAAAGAGCTTCTTGAAGAAGTCGGAGCGTACGGCCAAGATATATTTGTGCACGGGGTACATTCTTGTGCCAATCTGAAAAGTCACATCATGGATGCTGTCCATTTCATCTGTTTCATCTAACAGTTTGCCAAAATCCATTCCAAAACTTGACAGTGACACACTTGGAATTTCATAGAGACTAGAACAAAATTAAATCCATAATCAAACACTATTTACAACCTTCATCACATTTTACATAGTATGTTTAATGAAGAGGATAATGATGTTTCCATTTAATTTCTTTGTTTTTTTCCTACATTGCTGCACTGCTCAACATTTCTTGTCCTGTTCTTTACAAAAATAACTAACAATATAATATTTAGGCAATTAAACTACATAAATAAGACCTGTCTAGCTTCAGTATATCAAATATAGTATTTTGTCTTTATACTGTACCAGTATTATCAGAACTATCTTATCCTCATCTCATTTTTCCAACATAAAAACACAGAAATGCTTGCTGTATTTCATCTTACAAACTAAAGCAATATGGAAAAAAGCTTATGCTTAGCTATTTATCACAAATGCTGGAAACTATTACGAGAGCATAAGAAACATGGTGCAGTATTCTATTTATTTATTTTACTTTATACATTTCTTTCCAATCAAAGAAAAATTCAATTGTCACTTTTATTTACAAGCTGATTATTCATGATTCACTGAAGAGGTGAATTTCTACAGTATTTAGAACTCAGAGTGTGCTAGGAAATACATGGCAAATGCTTGCCTTAAACACTTCAGATAAAACAATACTGTCTATTATTACACTAATACATAAGCTTAGGCCTTTGGATAACTTCAACATAATTACTAACAAAGTGCTGTTCTCTAGCAGTATGGATAACTGTATTTACTGTGACTTATGTATGAGGCAAAAAACCGTATGGAAAAGAATTATTCAATCACAATCAGACAAAAAAAAAGGAAAAATTACAGCTGTTGTAAATATACCTGGTTTTAGGATCTGACTGTAATACAGCAAAATTGCAGCCACTAGGATCAGTGGCAATACTGACAGCTCGGTGGACAAAAGTCAGCTTTTGAAGCCGAATTCTTTCATACACACTGGTTGTATCATGTTCACAAGACACATCACATGAAGGATGCTGAAGGTTTGACACAAGTTCTGTTAAAAAAAAAAAAAAGTGAATACACAACCAGAAAGATCCTGCTAATTAAAATACCATAAAAAGGCAAGACTATGACTTCTATATGCTCACTGATGTAGTAATTGGATAAGGCTAAACCATGCTCAAGATTTCAGTTTTCTTATTTACAGAATATATAGGAGAAGAGCTGACAGTTTCACTTAAAATCTTGTCCTGTACGAGACAGGTATGTTCCTTACAGAAAAAAGAACCCATCAGGACCTACTTTCAGCAATATAAGCCAAGTTAATACAGTGGAAGTTGCTCTGGACCCTGAATTGTGCCCAGATAATAACCTGGGAAACAGGTTTCAAAGGCTTAGCAGTACAAGCAAGTATATGCTCCTTCTTTTGCTCAATACCAATCCAATTAGGATTCATCATCTAATATGACAAGATCATTATACTAGACCATTGTGCTACTATTATTCTTCAGAAGTACTTTTCATCCCAGAAACCTCCACCTAAAGGTTAACCAAAGGCTGCAAAGTAAATCTTAGTATCACTGAGGAAAGAGTACAGTAGCAGCCAATGCTAAAAATTGTCAGTCACAGAGGAAAGAACAAAATCATCACATAATACTGTTAGAGGCTGTGAAGATTCAATTAAACTCTTTTACTGATTTGAAAGTACTTAAAAATGCCTAAGAAATCACAGCTAACCTTTCTTTTCTGAATTTCTTTTCCCTTCTTCCAGCCACTTCCCTGTAAAGGCTTCACCATCATGTGTGACAAACATTATTTCGTTCCCATTCAATGCAACATCAGACATGAAGACTTGCCGGCCATACACCCAACGACACTGCTTCATGGAATTGTTAGATGACTTCCAACAAAACACCTATAATATCAATTTTTTAAAGAAATGGAAAATCTTCATATCATTTAAAAGCAGTTACATATTGCACACTACTTTTTTAAAACACAAGGACATGCCATCTAAAAATTGAACATAAAAGGAGAAACACATTCTTCAAAATTTTAGGATAAAGTGTTATGAGCATCTATTAGAGAGAATCCACAAGTAAAACAGAGAAAATCTATCATGATATCAAGATCCATTTGTTCATGAAGAGCATTTGAAAAGCTTCTCCAAACACTCAAATATCTTCACAGCAGTCATCTATTAGAAAGGTTTTACTGACATCTCAACAAGGAGAGTAGAAGGTATCAAGTGAAGAAACAAGTTTTATCTAGTTCTTAATTTACAGATTTGTCCAACTGCTTATAAATCGGACAAAATTCAAGGTTAGCACACTGGAGATTTAAACAATTTCCTGTTAATTGTTTGACAAAAATCTCAAATTTCTCTGTACCAGTCAAGGCTTGGAATGGAGATCATGACCAAACACAAATTTCAAAACCCTCGGGAATATGAAGCGCTGCATGCACTTCAACAAGGTCAAGCAAGACCCCAACAAGGTACACTGTACATGTCTGAAAGACAGCCCCAAGCAAAGGAAAACCCAACTATGGCATTAGCAGTGCTAAAGTCAGGCCTTCATTTTCTCCCACTGAAGGACCTGCACAGGTCTGTTAGGATCTACATAAGAAGGGGACAGAAGAACTTGAGTAACCTATGTCCTTTCCCCTGCCTTGAGCCCCATGAATCACAGAATGGTTGAAATTGGAAGGGGTCTCTGGAGGTTGTCTAGTCCAACCCTCTGCTCAAGTAGGACCACCCAGAGCCAGCTGCCCAGGAGCACGTCCAGACAGCTTTTGTGTATTTCCAAGAAGAGTGATTTCACAACCCTAATTGGCAACATGTGGCAGTGCTGTACCACCCTCAGCGCTTCCTCACACTCAGACAGAACCTCCTCTATTTCACTTTGTGCCCACTGCCTCTGGTACTGGCTCTGGGCACCACTGGAAATAGCCTGGCTCTATCTTCTTTACTTCTTCTATTCAAGCATGTATATACAAGATTCCCTTTGTGACTTTTATTTTCTAGGCTAAGCAGTACTCCCTTAAAGAAAGTGCAGTCAAGCCAGACCAAGAAGCAGTGATTCAGGAAATACGAGTGTTAAGATCCCATTCCTCTCCTTACTCTATAATTTATAATACCTAAAAGCAGTAAAGACCCAAGTACTTGTCAGTATTCAACATGGAAAGATACAAAATGTACATGGATATTGTTTCTCTGATACAGGAAGATCAAGTAGTTTCTTACTGCTAAAGCAGTGACCCAAAGATGTAGAGGGGGCACTACCAATACTCCAGATGCTAGAGGTTACACCTCAAATGATCAAATACTGAACTGGGAGTTAATAATTTCTGAGACAATGACCTAATGAAAAGATAAGAGCATCTCAAAACATAATTCAGCCAAACGCAAGGAAATAAAAGGAAATAATCACATTGTTTATTTTGATATACAAGCTCCATTTTTAACATTCTTTAAGGCATTTCAGTAGGAAAAGCTTCTTTGTAAATACCACTAGATGGCAGTGAAGGTTGAGCTCTCTCAGTGAGCAGAACAAGAAGAGATTTTGTAGGGTCCTGTAAACTAGTACTTCAAAAAGAGTAAGGGAAGAAAACAATAAATTCCCCATGGCATTCCAATTCTAAGAAAACAGAGCGTCTACACTTAAATACTAAATGATTCATCTGGTTTAGGTGCAACATTTTGAAAATAAAAGGGACATTTCATCTACAAAATAGCCATGTTTCAGGAAACGTTCTAAAAGTTCAAGTCCAAAGACTACTAAAAGGTGTACAGGTGCCTGGGGCAAGTGGGATGAAGAAATGGAAAGAAAAAGAAAACACCAACAAAATGAGTCTAAACCACATACACTATATAACCACTAATGTGTATGTAAAAACCAAGTTTACACATTCTCTGGAAAGCCATTAGAAGCCCATATACTTTAAAAATAAACTACTGTACATTACTTTTGTAATCTTCTCATAGCCCTAATTAAAAATTAAAAAAATCACCAGCAGCTCTACAGAAACAAATTGACTGGGGAACAATAAACAGAGCTTTTTCAAATATAGTAATAGCAATAGGCAGTGTAAGAGTAACATCAGCCCATTACAAAGTGAGGATGGTCACCTCACAAACAGGCACAGGTGTTTAACACATTCTTTGCCTGTGTCTTCAACAAGGGGGTCTCAGTGAGCCAAGCTGGAGGACCATGACTGTGACAATGATCAACTCCCAGTCAACCCTAAAACTGTGTGGGATTTGCTGCTCCAGCTGGATCCCTACAAAGCTATGGGGCCTGGTGGGATTCATCCAAAAATCCTTAAATCGCTAGCTGATGCAATCCTAAAGCTTCTCTTGATTTCTAAGCAGACTTAGAAATCCAGAGAGGTCCCAGCTACTGATGAATATTGTCCCAGTCTTTAAGAAGGACAAGAAAGAGAACCCCACACACTACAGTCCTGTCAGTCTCACTTCAGTGCCTGGTAAAATTGTGGAGAAGATTATTCTGGGAGGTGTTGAAAAACGCCTGAAAGACAGTCATTGGTCACAGCCAGCACAGCTTGATGAGGGGAAGTCCTGCTTATCAAACCTGATTTCCTTTGATGACAAGATAACCCATCTAACTGATCAAGGGAAGTCAGCTGACATAATCTTTTTGGATTTCAGCACAGCTTTTGATACTGTTTCTCACAGGATTCTTCTGGACAAAATGTCCAGCACACAGCTGGATAAAGGCATCATGGGATGGGTGAGCAACTGGCCCACAAGTTGGACAAAAGGCTTATAGTAAATAGGGTGACATCAGACTGGTGACCTGTCACTATCACTACTGGGGTTGTTCCACAGGGCTCCTCAGCCTTGTGCTCAACATCTTCATAAATGACTTGGAGGCAGGATTGGAAGAGATACTGAGCAAGTTCACAGATGATACAAAACTGGGAGGAGCTGCTGAATCCCTCCAGGGCAGGGAGGCCCTGCAGAGAGACCCTGAGAAATGAAATGCTGGAGTAGTTCAACAAGGGACAGAGCTGGATTCTGCACCTGGAACAGACCAACCCTGAATGTATGGACAGACTGGGGAA
>NC_031770.1:79830954-79868866 GCF_001522545.3 Parus major | reverse complement strand
TGAGGGGAAGAGGAGGGGCAGGCACTGAGCTCTTCTCTCTGGTGACAGTGACAGGACCAAAGGAATGGCCTGAAGTGGTGTCAGGAGAGGTTTACAGCAAAAAGATTCTCCACCCAGAGAGTGGCTGGAGACTGGAACAGGTTCCCCAGGGAGGGAGTTACAGCACCAACCATGACAGAGTTCAAGAAGCATTTGGACAATGCCCTCAGGCACCTGGTGTAACTCTTGGGGATGATGCTGTGCAGGGCCAGGAGCTGGCCTTAGTGATCCTTGTGGGTCCCTTCCAACTCAGCATATTCTGTGATTCTGCGAAATTGATTATTTTCTCCGCATGATTTTGTCCTGTCTTATGTTTAAAGTCTGATTAATCACAATGCAGCCTGCTATATAATTATAATTATGGAAACTTACTCTTCCAGCTTCATCCAGTGCCAGAATGCAAGTCTTTTGACCCCCATTTTCTTTAAGATGCTGAGTATCTACTTTATATTCCAAATATCCCCCACTGACAAGAACTTTTTTAAGGTTCAGCTGTCTGAAAGAAAAAAAAAAGGTTAAATTAGTATTTCCCTATCATGTACTTAATGTTCGTTCTATGACATTTACCTTTTTCATTTAGACAAGCAGTAAAAAAATAAAGTTGAGGCAGAGACACTGAAAAATTACTTATGTTTAGTTTCATCCTACTGGTACAGTTAACCTAACTGCTAATACTACAGCAGACTATAACTTTTGCTTATTTTTAAGTATATCACGTTGTATATCTAGAAGCTCTTCACAAAATTCCATGAGTGAAAATCAGTAGATGATGTAGCTTTGATTTCATCATTACAAAACTTTATTCAACTATTCATCTATCCCGTCCCAGCAGGTCATTTCTCAGGGGTTTGCTAGGTCTTGGTTTCTAGCTGATCAAAATAATACTTGTTATCTTTTCTCAGCTGCTTAGTATACAGCACGGGACACACCATTAAGTCCCTACAAGTGTCAACACCTTCATTTACAGCCATGCAGAAATGCAGTATAATGTAATCATTAAGCTATAATATGTCAATAAACACTGTTAGAACTTGAAGTGAAGCTGAAAAACTAACGGGGAGTTATCTGTGAAAAATCTAATCTAAAAAAATCTATTCTAATCTGTCATTGCAACTAAGTAAAAGAGAACAGGATTAAATATTTTCTTAAATTCATGGGTCAAGAATCCAGCTTATTCAATAGGTTTCACATCCTGGTTTTAGCATTCAGACCAGATGATTTTACACCATCTTCCTCGCAACCTAAATTACTCTTTATAACATTAATTAGGAAATCCAGACCCCAAATTACTGTTTCAAAATCACAACATCACAAATAAGCAGAACAGCAGATCTGCAATATCTCTAACAAGATGTACTTATACAAATTCAGGGTAATAGAGAAAGAAGAAATACCAGCTTCAATGTTTTTAGATTTACAGTACCAAACATTTCTTCCTAATGTGCTATTTTAAGCATCTTTGGTAAATATGAAGTTTACCTTAGCCTCTTGTAAAAAAAAACCAAAACAATAAATAAATGAAGGAACAAACAAAAACCATAGTCCTAGTTCATATGAAAGAACTAAAAATGAAGAAAACACAGGGCACCACTGTATTTTCTGTACTCTATGCACAAAAATCTTTAAAATAGCTTGGAGGTATACAACTACAGTGAAATCTCCCCTATTGTTCTTCATGACAAATTAGAAAAGCAACACATACTTTGAGGCTATCTTTTTGCACTGATAGTCTGCAAGTAAATAAATATCTCCTCTTTCAGAAACACATACTGTAGCGCCATCACTTGCAGAGACCAGGGACACAGAGATGTCTTTATGGTGTAGAGCAGAGACTTGGCGAGGTGCAGTTACACATTTTTCTCCATTAGGATCCAGCAGATAACCTACAAAATACAACACAACCCAAAAAATTATTTGCCATTCCACACACTGTGCACTTAAAGGATACTTTATGATGCTACTTTGAAGAATCTTTAAATTCCAAAAGATCTTTTAGGTAGTTGGATAATTTCTCTTCAATATATTTAGACAAATGAGACCCACCACACCTACTTGTTAGTTCACCAGAAACACCCAAAAACCAAGACCTGATACATAAAAATAAAGTAAGGCATATTTGACAGGGAAGCTATTCAATGTGGTGGTACTGTTTTCATTCTAAAAAAATAATATTTATTTAATCATATGAAAATTTAAGGCAGTAGAAATACCATAACAGTGGCATAAACTACAGATTATTTCGGACATTGGAAGCCAAAGAAATAAGCTTGTCAAAAAATTTACTGTAACTGCAGGTAAGCATGAAGGCAGCAGTTACATGAAACAGAAAAGGTTGGAGCTGTAATGCAAGATCTCTGAAAACATTAAAAAAATTTAAGAAGGCCATTGCTGCTCTGTGGCAACAACAAACCTAACATCAGGAATCTCATACACGGCATAATCCTGTTTTGTGTGCAGGGCATTTATGCCTGCACCACAGAGCAGAGCAGGGTACAGAACACATACTGAGAAACAAGCAGCAGAGCTGCCTCTACAGCTGGAAGCAACCCTGCCACAGGACAATGTATGGCTATGCTCAAACATCTTATGGGGGAAAGGTTTACCACCACAGGTCTACCATGGTGCTCAGCTGACACAGCTAACATCACTTAGGATTCCATTACTGTCTCTCTACGGTACTGCACTAAGCCACATGCTAGCCAGAATAATCCCAACAACACAAGAAACCACAAAAAAAAAAAGCTTGTATGATGGCTGCATATAAAAAAAAGGCAAAAACAAACAAGAAGATATTCATTAGTAAGATATTTCTCTGAGAAAGACAAGTTTTTTTCACATACCTTTGACACCTTAACATAGAAACACAATTAGTAAGACCTGGAACCTGAGACCAGAGCTGATGCAGATTAACTCTTAAGTACCAGAGATAGATAACAGATTTGTTTGGACATAGACCCAAAACTGCAAAAATGCAAATCCAAACCAATATAGCAATACCTGTTTATTAAAAAAGATAAAAGCAATTAAAATGCCCCATTCATGCAACATATCAAGTTCACTAGCTGGTAATATGTTTTTATAAGGTTCTTTCTTGACTTCAGAATAAGACAGAGTTAACTGAAGATTCTGGTAATGGTATTGCTGAAAAAAATAAAGAAATTGGCAAGTACTTCACTTTAAAAAGTTAGTATGGAAAAAGTTATCAGTAGCATGTTTACAGTGCTTGATGAAAGAAGGACATAGGCAGGAGAGCTGAAGGCTAGTTTATAATTTATTAAAGGCAGTGCCAGCCAGATTGCTAGAAGGAGACAAGCATGCCTTAGAGTCATTTCCAACACAAACAGCAACGTTCCCTCAAAGTCTCCAGCAGCAGGACCACACAAGATAACTGGAAGGTAAGAGTTACAGAGTTCAAATGAGAGCTAAATCTGACTAGCTCCTATCATCTCAAAATGTGAAAGTAATTGGTAGGAATGAAAAATATTCTTCGAAAGAAGGATGAAGGGATGATGCCATCAGAAAAAAAAAAAAGAGAGAGAGAGAGAAAAAAGCTTCACCCAAGCTTCTGTTCTTAGGAGGAGATGACAGGTTAAGCATGAACAACATCTTTCAATGGCTGGGTTTTACTTTCAGAATGCTTCTACCTTACCTAGTTGGCCGCCATTCAGCCCCATGGTATACACTGCTTCCTTAGTCCATAGCACAGTATGGAATCTGCCTGCAGCCACTCCAATCACCATTCTACCTTTCAGGTTTTTTGCCTGAACCTAAGCACAAATCCAAAGTACATCTTAATATTAAGTAACAACAGGTGAATTTCACATGTACAAACTTCTGACATAATTTAACTCATAAAGTCATTAAGAATGAAGCACTACTATCAATCCACATACAGTCTAATAAATCAGGTTATTTCAGAAGTTTGTCAAGTGGGGCACTAGTGCATTGATAACAAAAAGAACTAAACTTTTGTATTATCTAATCAGAACTGGAATCAAGTCTCCTTAGGCTGTCTTGATACACTAAGATGTTGAACAAGACTGAACAGGACGTGTATAGCACAGCCACAGAAGACTCAGGTGCTGAAAAATGTCAGCTAGAAGTTTAAATTTGCACGTCCTAATGGCCTAAACACACTGCAGAACACTACACTACTAATTCCACATTTCATATTTAACTTGACCTTCCCAGATTAAGATGATAAAATCAAACCAAATACTGTGGATATAGAGCTATCATTACACTATTGAAAAACACATGGTATCCCAAAACACTATCCCATTGCATTTTGGTCATTCTTTTTTACTTTCACAACACGTTTTTCTACTTCAGATGAAGTTAAAGCTTCTTTACTTACAAAAAAAATAAAATTTTTAGATTAGGCACAGGAATACAGTTAAGTTGCTGATGCCCATACCCCCTCTTCCCTGTCACTACTCTTCCCAAAGCACTGACTTCAGTGCTTCCAGCAAAGGAGATAATAGTCAAACCCTGAGTGCCATTCAATGATTCAAAAGGAGTTACAAGCATGATTCTCAAGCGATACACACCTATTAATATTTCAGCTACAGAACAATTTGGGGAAGAGGGAAGGAAAGGGTTTTGGCAGTTGCACCTTGTATCATACTTCACACTACAAATTTTGGTAATTGTTCAGGTTACAAACTAAGACATCAGAACACAGTTAAGATCTGAGATGTCTGGTAACACAGAATCAAGATTTATCTGAACTCACATTAAACTTCACTGTTCTGAAATGTTTAGGAGTTATTTTTATAATCTTCATATTTTATTTTATGTTAAGACAATACAAAACAACTCCACCAAACAATTAAGCTTTGACTGATGCTACTTTTACCTGTCTAGGAACACTGCAATTAGAAGGAGGAGGAAGAATACCCAATTGATGGAAAGTATTCAAACCAAAAGTGTAAACATATCCATCTTCTGTTAGAACAACAGTGTGATCCTTAGCTGCTGCTATCTGGGAGCACTGATGACCAGTTAAGCCTTCCACAAGTCTTGGAACCTGAATCAGGAGAAAAAAAAGTTGATATAAAAGCATACTGGTTTGTTTTTAACCAGTGGCCATCTATGAAACTAAAGTTACACCAACAAAAAGTCACGACCAAATACTGAAATAAAAATAAAATGCATTTCAACACACAACACACTCATTAACATAACAACCACATCCAGTGCAGTAAAATGAATTACTTTAATTTGAAATGCTATCAGGGAAATGTCCTTTGCTATCAGGGTAGATGAATTTTAAACCACCTGTGCTGAAATCATATTGGAAACAACATCTTCAGGACAGTTGAACAAATATTAACTATTACATGCTATTTTAAATACCACAAACACTAAAGCTATCTCTCTCCAACACAGGATAATCCTAATGAAATTTCACAGAATAAGGAAGAAGTTCTGTATCTTTGAATCTTCATGCACTCTAACATGACTTCTCCTTTATTCAACTACATAACATCACAATTTCAAAAAGTAATTTGAAAAAAAATCCTAACTTAACAGAATTGCTTTCTCTAAAAAAAAAAATAATTAGAGCTCCAGTCTCCACTATAGCATTCAGCAACAGAATATCAAGTTCTACCAGATACTTGATATTATAATTTTTTCTAAACTACTGTGCTGCAAGATAAATGCACACTATGAGGTAGGATAAGATGCTTAAGAATTGTATTGTCATCACATCTTAGTCTTCTTTCACTTGAGCTGCATAAAAGCAACCCTACCATCTCTCTTCCTGCCACTACAGCTTCACATTACTGTACTGCTGTTTGTCTGCCAAAAAATATTTGCTTCCACTTATCTAGCATCAGCTGGACTTTAAATCAACTCAGCCAGAACACAAATTTGACCACAGCATCTAGCTATGAAGTTAAGTTATAATTAAATGCACATTACTCTCTGCCACCTCACTGCTAGCACTGAAGAAGTTTTTCTGTTACTTGGTGAGAAGCAAGGGGTTTGGTTTAAAATGAACGGCAAACTCATTTTGAAAGTACACTGATAGAAACTCTAATTCCCTTTTTAGACTTGCTGTTAGAGATAAAAGAAACATCATAGTAGACTATAAGAAATAACACAAGACAGCATACCAAGCATGTTTGTTCATCACCATGACCCAAGCGCCCTCCTTGACCATGTCCACATGTATACACTTGACCTTTGTGGGAAAGGAACACGGAGTGGAATTTGCAGAGTACCACCTGAAACAAGAGCAAAAAATGGATGAGGAAGATGCAACACAGGACAAGTTCATTTTCCTGTAATCTGAAAACATCTGCCATAAGTACTTTGTGAAGAAGTTCTGCTTTAATAAAGATATGTTCATGAAAATACAAGATACTGGTATTAAATCATAGGATACTTAAAATACTTGCTTTGAACACACTATGCACTGCCTTAACCTACCTTAAGAGATCAACAGTCTCAGTTTATTAAAATAAGATCAAGCATGGCCCCATAGGCTAACAGAAACTCCAAAGATTGAGTTTTAAGGTCCATGATGCTGCTTCAGAAATGCCAAAGAAAACACGTTAAGACTGCAGCACAGACTGTCTGCCCTGAATGTTTGCTCAAGTTGTACTTTAACTTTCAAATATTCTCAAACTGAAGTCACAAGAAATTATTAGAGACAAAGGTAATGCTACATGTAATGTGCTTAACAGTGTATGCTGCTTTGAACACAAGATGAATTTTAATTCAACATGTACCAAGTATATTCATTATTCCACTTCAGTTCAGTATTGGAGTTGAACCAGAAGTCAGTAGCTCAAAACGATTACAGAAGTATCAAGATTCTGAATGTATTTAATGATATACAAGCCATATATCCAAAGTAAATCATATAAGACCCCCTGTTCTCTCCACCAAAACAGAGACCCACAATTTCAGTAATGGTGATTGGGGTTGCAGGGAGGTAAGGAGGTGGGCAGAGAGGAGAAGGCTCCAAGAACTGCTTTTTCCATGGAAATCTTCAACATTTGGTAACTCCTTGGTTACTTTTTCCCCCTTACACACCCCTCACTAAGAAATGTGCCTATGTAATACTTTAAGAATACCTGTTTAATATACACGCCATTCCGAGGAAAAAGGTCCACCAATTCAGGATGGTGTCTACCCTGCTGACCACCATGACCCAAAGTAAAATTTATATTGTTTCCCCAGGTGTAGACTTCTGTGGGATCTGTGTAATGAAAAAGATCCTCTTAGAAGCTTGTCATTTACCAGTGTTGTGCACATTCACTTCAAAAAACAACAGCTATTATTTCTATCTAAAAATTGAAGAGGAATTGTTTTTTACCTAAAACTGAACTTTAAAAACATTTAACATTATAAGAAGTAAGGTGCCACGAAAAATATTCCAATATTATTGTACAGATGATCAACATAAGCATCAGGCACGAAACAACTTATGAAGTGCCAATTAAAAACAGAAAATATTGCATACACTGGTACATACAATTAATACGTTGTTGAAACAGATCTCACTGCAAAATATAAATTAAACTATTTTATTTCTTACCGGTTTTCTTAAACACCACATGGATAGGCCTATCTTTCATCACAAGATCCAGGGCTGATAAGCCTTCTTTATCCTGAACATACAGACTAACGCCATGCTGAAAGAGGAGACAAAAAGAACTGAAGTTAATTTCAACTGCACAGCTTGAAGTAAACCAGGTTAAATCTCTAAGAAGCAAAACATATCTTTAATTGAAGTTTAATGCTGATTAAAAAAACCCTTCAGATTCAAGTAAACTGTAAGCAAATCTAAAAAAAAACTGAAAACACTGCAAATCTGTCTGCCATGTATACATCTTGTTGATATATTAACATGGATTTTATTGTCTCAACACTGACTGTTCAATAAACTGTAACCAGCAAAACACAAAAGAAACAAATGTGAAAATAAAGCACTGACATCGAAGAATAGCAAACATTCACCAGAAATTAATTTACCATCTTCAAAGGATGCATTTTCTTAAACTGGCATTCTACAGAATCAGTTCTGACAAGCTAGACAAGTGACAAAAAAACCCCCAACTACTATTACTTTGAAAACAAGCAAGGAACAGAGTTTCACAGTTGCTGAGAAAAGGCAAGATCACAAACAGCCAGGAAAGAGAGCATTAGAGAAGGTTCAGAAGCACAAAGCATGAACAGGTCATTCTTTCAGAACTTAGACACAGACCGTCTCTGAAAATACCATTTTCTCAATACAAGAGTGCTGCTACAGCAGCACTGATTTTAGGAAGGAAGTCTAGTGTGATCAATCACCTTCCAAAATGGAAGAACTCCAGATGTCCTCAAATAGAACCTAATGGCCAACATGTGTACCTGAGGTCATGGCTAATACAAAGGAAACCTTTAAAAACTTCACACATAACAGGTAACACATTAAATACAACTTTATTTAGAAAAATGTTCCCCAGAAGAACAACAGCATACATTATCCAAACTATAAAGACAACCCTAGTGCAACAGGGCAATGATTAGTTTACCATATGACAGAAAAGACTGATCTATTTTTATCACTTAGATAGCTGGATATTCTTCATTTTGGAAATTGCTTAAAATATTCACAAGCAGACAGAGGCTGCAGGGATATTCACATGGTCTGAATTTGTGAAAAAAAACTCCAATTGCTTAGTGGCAAATCTTGTAGTTAGATACAGTCTGAGAATAAGCCAAGACTGCCTCCAGCCCTCAGCAGAAGTCATTCATCCACACTAGTTTAGGAACTCGGGCTGATTCAGGAGCTAGTACTGTTTAACATCTTGACTAACAACCTGGATAATAGGCTAGAGTGCTGCTCCCTCAGCAAAGGTGATGATACAAGACCAGGAGGAGTGGCTGATAAATCAGAGGGTTGTGCTGACATTCAAAGGGACTTTGATAGGCTGAAGCAACAGGCTGAGAGGAACCACATAAAGTTCAACAAAGGGAAATGAAAATCCTGGCCCTGGGGAGGAACAACCTGGTAAACTGGTACAGCTGGAGGCTGAATGACTAGAAAGCACCTTAGTAGAAAAGGACTTAGGCTTCTTTTAGACCACCAGATGACCACAAGCCAGCAAGCTCAGAGTTAAGAATGGCGAAAGCATCCAAAGCTGCAGGTGGGAGTGTTGCCAGCAAGCATTACTCAGCACTGGCAAGCCACAGCTGGAGTGCTGAGTTCAGGTCTGGACTCCCAGACAGAGAAGGACATACAGGAGCAAGTTCAGCAAAAGACCACGAAAGTAATGAGGCATCTGACATTCAAAGAGAAGCTGAGAGAGCTGGGATGCTTAGCCTAGAGAAGGTTTGGGATGGGGGAAGGGGACAGCAAGTTTTATCATACAGAATAAATACCTGACTGGAGGTGAGGGGTAGTAATCATAGTGATACCTAGTGGCAATGGGCACAAACTAACATATAAGACATCCTGTTTAAATCTAAAACAAATTTTAATTGCACTGATTGTAAAACATTGGAACAGAGATGTCTGATGCTCTGCTCAAAATCCAACTGGACATAGTCCTGAGCAACCTGCTCTAGCTGACCTTGCCTGAGCTTGGGGGCTAGACTAGACAACCTTCAGAGACCTCTTTCTATCTCAGCTATTTCATAATTCCATTCTATAATCAGTTCCTGTTGTTGCTATAATACCTTAAGAACATATCATTTTATAACACAGTACAGTAGACAGACTGCAGTTAAGGAACTGGAAGACAGAACACCCTCCACGAGTTGTTTTGTTCTGCTTCTTAGAAGAATATCAGCAGAGCTGGGTAGCAAAAAAAATCTCATTCACTTATGTAACTGACAGAAAAGTAAAAGACATTGGGGAAAACTTGTACAGGCCTCCTGTAAGCAAATATCAAAGATACAGACAGGCACTAGAGGATTAAATGCTTTTTCATATATCATGTACACAGTTTCTAGTTTTCTAGAGAACAGAATCATAAGTACAGTGGTTATAAAAACATCTACTTTTTTCAAGTTTAATGAAAGCTTCCCATTCCGTAAGGGGACAGCACATGAAATAAATATTTTACAGTTATCAGACCTTCAAGAATAAGAAACTACCAGTTAAACAGTCCACCATCTTTCTGTCTGAAGTCTTGTAAAAAGCAGAGAGTTATGTCTACAAATGACTAGTCACTGTAATTTTAAAAGATTGCATTCAAAATGGAAAATTCTCAGACTTAAAAGGTTTGTTTTTAAACAACCCTGAACCACATATATTTCATTTTCTCACATGGTTAAAGAGACACTGAACATCTCAAACACCTCTTCTCTTTGCTCTACTTGTGAAAGGAGGAACAGAAGAAAGATCAATCAAAAATATATGCAACTTGCTAAGTGGATGGGAAGAAACGGAAATTGTAAGAAAGAAATAGGGAGGACTGAGCAGAAGCTCTGGTTTAAAATACTAATGAAATGAAGATTCACTTAATAGAAAACTCCATATCTTGTATTTTTTATCTCTTAAATATAACCTTTCTAATTATAACTCCATTTAATTTTCCCTTATTTTGTGTTCTCTAACATCAATTGATATAATTACTGCAGAGTCTATTTTCAGAGTATCTTTAGTCTGATCACTCTCTTACTTTTTAAGCTCCTGACACTAATATCATCCACACAAACAAGTGTTCAAGGATGCCCACAATTAATCAGGGATCCTTACTCAGTGCTGATTTCTGCATGGGCAAAGGCAGACATCTGTATGAACAGAGACAACTTTCAAGTAAATCAATGCACTGCAATCTGAACACAGTATTAAGACAAGCTTCAAGAGGCTTTCAGTCAAGTTTAAAAACACACTTTTACATAAGCAATACAACTCTAAAAATGTTAGATGCCAAGGAAAACTACAGTTGCAAATGACTCACCTTCAGTAATGACAAAACACAATCAATGTATCCATAAAATATGCTTCTGTGCAAAGCTGTCCATCCAGACTCTTTGTCTTTTGCCAAGAGATCCACTCCTTTGGTCTCAGCCAACCAGTCCAGCACACCTTTTTTGCCACAAGACGAAGCAAGATGTATAACGTTTCTACCAAAGGCATCTTTGATGGTTGCAGCATTGTAGCAGTAAGAAGAGAGAAAGGCCTTGATCTGGCCTTCACTTCCTCTGGTGACTACAGAAATAACATCCAAAGCATGCTGTAGAGATCGACACTTTGAAGTGCACTCTGGCATATAAGAATTCATCTTCACTTCTAAAGCTGCTCTTCTCCTTAAGGGGAACAGCCCTTAAGTGTATCAAGGCACTCCAACTCAGTACACAGCACAGTGCCTTAGAAAAATTGTAATTCCAAGGATGTAAATCCAAGTTTATTGAGCTGCCATTAGAAATCTTTGTACTGTTATGTTTGGCACTTGATCCAAATAAATATTTATAAATATATATTTTTAGAAGTCTTATTTCACCATCTTATATAACAAATATTCTTGTCCATAGAAAATTCCAAAAGTGAACTACCTCTAGAGTGCAGAGGGGGATTCCCCCTCCACACTACCTTATTCTTCTAAAACTCCATAATTGCAAGGGAGACCTGAAAGAGAACAAACCAGAACAGATTAGTTAACAAAAACCATTTTCCCCTGCAACTGTGCAGATTTAAGTGCATATCAAACTAGCAAGTACAGGACAAGACAATGTGACAAGGGCTGACTTACCTGCCTCATGCCATCTGAGCTAATAAGCAAACATTTAGTCAGCTTAAAAAAGCATTGCTCCCTTCCCCACCCCAGCCTCCAAAGGCACCTCCTACCTTTCTTTGACTTAAATTGTTTAGGCTACAAAGCAAACTAGATCCAAAAAACTTTGCTTTCCCAACCTCAGGGTCCTCAGGATCCTGACTGTTTAGTGTCTAATTGTAGCATTACTTCATGATCAGAAAGCAACAACTGAACAAAAAGACTGCATGAGGGGGGAAGCCATCCACCAAAAAATCCCCCCAGCTGCCGAGTAGGCCATGGCTAACAGAGGCATTGTTACTAACACGGTAGAAGGAAGGAGGGACCACCAGTCTCCACAGCCACTGCAATAAAAGGATTATGTCCCACTTTCTCTTCCCTGGCCTGAATGCCTACCAACGTCCCTACTAATTCTAATCTGCAGAATCAATAGGAAGGCTCCTCTCCACCACTCCCAGAGCTGCTCACAAAGGTGAGATGGAGGATGACATCAAAGCAAATAAAAGCAGCTTGTACAAGAGACATGAATTCAAACTGTTAGGACTCATGCAAGGCTAAGGTCTAAAGCTCCTGAAACAGGCAAGAAGAAATGAAAGTCTCAATTGGAAGGGGTAAGGGAGAAAGAAGAAGGAAAAGGAAGCAAAAATAAGAATTCTTCATGAAAATATATTCACAGTCTAGGGCATACAGCACTTCTGCTTAGCTGTGCATATTTACCTTTAGCATATACATCTTTCTCTGGCATCCCTTTTCTCAAAAGTAGAGGCCTAACATAAGCACTCACCTAGCCTAGGAAATGTGTGCAGTTATAATCAGAAGTGTCACAAGAAGTGCAGACTGCAATATAAAAATCACACACAAACCCAGAAAACAGAAAAAGTGAACTACATGTATCACTACATGCATCACTAATTTAGTGTGAACTATTAAGAACCCCCCCCTAAAAAAATCACACTTCAGTCTTCCAGATAAAAGTTTCAAACTGAGTGTAACAGTATTGAGTTCATGTTTTTGTTCACTGTGCAAAATTGCAATTTAAAGTTGTTCTACCTGCAAGTAAATAGTCCAAGAGAAGCTGAACAATGCCATCCTGAAAGCTAAAGAAATAAAACTAAAAAGGTTAACAAACCCTCAGAGTGAGGAATGGGAGAGAAGGTGGGAATAAGACAAGTACACAAACCAAAAAAAACACAACAAAGCAAACAAAAGTCCCCCATCCTACTCAGCTTAGCAGTCATTACAAATGTTCACATCCTACTCCTTGACCCCAACCTCATCAAAAAGGTTGAGCTTAGCTTCCATTGCTTTTCAGCCACTGAATGTGTAACCATATTTTCTTAATATCTTTATTTGCAAAGAGACATCAGAAAAATATGATTTTGTTTGGAAAAGGGAAATCTAGTCCTCCTCCTGTTTTAAGAATCAAGATTTCCACAAAGCTTCAAGCAATCAATTTAGAGCAAACATTAGTAATGGAATCTAAACATTTAAGAAAAAAAAAAATCCAGTCCAGAGTATTTATTTAAATCTCTTGTAACAAAGCCTTCAACAATTACTTTGCCATCTCATTCAGAAGGGTTACAATACTCAGATGCAAACCTATAGACTGGAAGTTGTTCAGTGTATACCTTCAAAACAAGTTCAAAGAACAGGCAAATGAAGAAGAAAAAAAATAAAATTTTTTATTCACTTCAACTTAGTCCCTCATCCCAAACCAGGGGTAGCACTCAGAAATCCTTCCAAGACTGGAACTGACCGCAACTGCTCAGCTTACATTTGTCACATGAAGCTTCAGTTCACTCTACAGGGCATTTTCCAAACAACATACAAACTTCTGCAGTAGCACAAAAAATTTATCATATATGTGTGTGGACTTTTGTCTTCTGACCTTCTCAAGCTTCAGACGATAAAGAGAAGTAAATCACTGTAACAGGTTTGGAAAAAAGGTCTCATTTCAAGAACATAGCTTGACTTGTTGCTCCAATGAATCAAAGTGTAATAGGTAACTATTAGCACACTCAGACTGCCAGCAGATCAAACACCCTTCTAAAACTAATAATTAAAACCAAAACACTCTCCAAAAACTAAAACAAAACAAAAAACCTACAAAAAACTCCAAACATTTTGCCGTCTACAGGAAAAATTTATCACATTTCACCAATATGACACTAGGCAATAGAATTACGTTGTGGAAGAAGTAAAAATTTTATGCATGCCTTGTAAAGCACATCTTAAACACAGTTCATTGTTTAAACACTATCAATGCTACACAGGAAAATAAAGGTAAAGATAAAAAGAACATTAAGAAAAATCACTCCAGGGAGACATAAAATTAGGTTGACTAATCTGTTAAGCTGGTATGAAATGGTACCACCGCCCAAGAAGCAGTCCTGCTGTCTGTCCTCTGTGCCATACCTTCCTCTATGCAGATCCACACCTATCTAAGGCACTGAACTGCATGAGAAAATGATCCAGAAGAAAACAAATCCTGAGACTTGTGCCATTACAAGAAAGGAAGAAAGAAGCTGGACAAAAAATTACTGAAGGCTCCTGATCTCCAACCTATCAAATACCAAAATAATGTGAATAACAAATCAAACATTAAAAACAAAAAGTCTGCTAGTGAACAGAAATACAAGCCTGTCTATCACACACTAACTCCATCACGGTGACATTTACTGCAGCTATGTGAAACTTGACTCTACTGAATTATTTCTTCATAAGTCATTCCAAACCAGCCTTTCTTTACTATAAACATTACAAAGCTAGATACTATATTAGTAGATTGATAAATATACCCTGAGCTCTAGACGGAAGGCTGTAGATCAAGTTTTCACCGCCCCACAACTAAGGCTGTCACACTGGCAACAAACACTGCCACATTACAACAATATCTGAAAAAGGGTGATAATTAGAACTGACTGTTACACAAAGGAAGTCCTTAAGATAAATCTTAATATTTCAGATTGCGGATTGATGCTCAGGTCTATGTCAAAACCTTTCTGCTGCCAAATGCTTACTTCTGGTATATGGAGTCCCTCATGAACAGTGAGCATCTAAAGCAAGCACAGAACAGGAAGCACCAGCATTTTTTAAACTTTGAATCAAGATGACCTAGAACACTGTATCCTTTTGATTATTGAAGATATTTCTGTAGGCTTCTCAGCACAAATCACATCCATATTATAATGCCAGTGTCTTCCTAATGTTAAAGCTAAATAAGTAACATTTTTATGATGCAGTAGGTATTATTAGCAATTGAAATTATTTTAAAGAATTGATTACCAATTAACATTACAGAAAAAAGTCACAAAAAATGAAGGAATTAGAGCAGTGTTCAGAGTACTGCAAAGAGATTTTATTTCAGCAGCAGGTGGGTTTCTAACCCTCAGAGATATGAGCTATTTATTATACATGTACACGGCCCAGGAAAATTTAAAAGACTGAAACCGATTTGGAAGCAATCCTTTAGTATCAAGAAAGTATTTGTGGTACCTTGCCTTCTTCAAGTGGGTAGGTAGAGCTGTCTCACTCAGCTCTCCCCCTCAGAGAAGGCAAAGCACCACTGCACCAGAGCTGTCAGACATCCTCCAAGAAGGAGTGTGTCAGATGTGTCATCTGACCCTATGGAGGCAGAACTCCTACAAGTGAAAAAAAGCGGCTCTCTCTCTACTGCAGATGTCTCAAAAATCTGCTTCTCTGAAGAAGCCACTACAAAAATCAAAGCTGTCACACCTCTCCTGAGTATGAAGTGAACAAAGATTCTACAAATACCTTTGTGACTAAGGATGATGGTGATAGATTTCATTTCCTGCAAACAGCAGACATGAAATCTCAAAATGTGGGAAAAGCGAACAGAGTTGGCAGCCTCCCACTATGAAGTTCCAGAAACCTCTCTGTGTATCATATTCACAATCAATATATTCCCAATTTTCTCTTTTTCCAGAAAGCATTTCCACAGAGGTTTCGGTGCCCTCAGCTCAGAGGTACAAGGAAACAACAACCAACCCTTGCCTCATGGTTAGCAGTGTCAACATTAAATGTCAGTTTCCAGCATCCAGTCTGATTTGATTCTAGAACTCCCACCTGTCTTATACTCAACTATTAGAGCTACCAAAATCAGGCTGACATGGATGTGGGTACTGGTACCAAGCCAGCAGCTGGCAGCTGCTGTTGTGCCTTTTTTCATTTAATACAGGCAATGGTCTTACATGGAAGTGAAAGAGAATACAGAAGAGATTCAGCTACTCAGAATTCAGTGCCACTCAAAGACAGATTGCTGGGTTTGCATCTTCAATGTGCACTGCATTAAAGTAACTCAATTGTCAAATGAGTCACATGGCCCTGAAACCCATCCTTTAATAAAAGCATATTTCTCAAGACCTTAAAATTGGCATAACTTCATTCCATTCACTGCTTTTCTCTCAGAGTTTATTAATTTATTTTTAAGTGTTACTAGTTTTACGAAATACCAGTCACAACTAAAATGCACATGGTGAAAAATTACCTAGCTCCCCTAATTTGATTCTCCTAAAAAAGAAGTAACTAATGTTTTTCATTTTTCATACAAAAGAAGCCTAGTGCTTTCCCTGTCAATCCTGACATCCTCCCTTTAAAAAAGAATAAGTAAAAAGAATATGGCTTTTCTGAAGGTACTAAATTAATTTTCTTTTCCTTTTGATAATAAGTTGCTAAGTGAAGTGAGAAATGACTGGCAACGCCACATATTTCAGGAAGGTTAAGTCCATCCTTATAAGGGTATTTCAGTATCTTAAATATTTCCAGTGTGGAATGGAAAGGGGTTCTTTTTTAAACAAGCATGCTGACATTTCTCCTCTTTGGTCCATTCGCATTTGTTTCATAACATCACAAAAGATCTGTAACCATAACAGTATGGAAACCCTGAAAATATTTATACCCAAAGCAAGCTTCACTACACAGACTACTTGATTAGTAAGCTAATAAAAAAAGGCTTACAGAAATTAAGCCATGGGAATTTGCTATCACGTTACCATTTTTCCAGTTCTTTCTATTGATTATATTCTTACCTAAAGATGACTTTCACTTATGCATCTTAAAGTAACAGTTTAGAATATAACAAAAGCAATGAGAAAATTGAGTCTAGGCAGCAGGCTTAGCACTGGTACTAAGCAAGACATCCTCAAGGAAACACAGATGAATTCCTAGATATAGAAAGCAAGTACACCTTTCAGGTACAGGTAGTACACTGTCCTTTAAAGAACAGGTAGACTATTATTAGTCTATTAGTTAGACTAATCCTGCTCAGATCGTATATCCACAGACAGTTTAACCTGTCCAGAAATTCCTTGTACATTTGTTGAATGGGCAAAAATCTACGCTTTCCAACTCCTTGAACACAAAATGTATTTTACAGGGAGAAAAGCGATTGAATGTACAAGGAAAAAACAAGCAAATCTAAGTTATGCAGTAATTAAAAGTGGTTTAGCAGCCTGAAATTCCCACAGAGAGACCTGTACAAAAGAAACTTCTTCTTGACTATATAACAGGAGCATTGTGATACAAAAACAAGGGCTCTGCTCTCCTCAATTCGCAAAACATCAGACAGAGTCCTGCTTCTAGGTCAGATAGCAAGTTTTACCAGAAGCAAGTAAAAAAATAGCAAGTAGAGAAAAACTTGGAAAGAGTCACTGGATACCAGAATGTTTATGGAACAATTTGCTGAATACAAGCAAATTGGATCTCTTTTCTCCTTCAGCTGTGGCTTCAGCAGACCACCTAGAGCCTTTGAATAAGGTGTCTGTTACACAAAGAAGAAAAATCTAAAGTCCAGTCCATTTTACTCTTGACAGAGGGCAAAGTAGTCATTCATTCAAATTTCATAAAAGACACAGATTATACATCAGGAAGGATTTTCAAATGACAAATTGAATGCACGTGAGGCTCTCAAAACTGGCTAGACAGCAAGCAAACTGCTCAAGTTACAAATAAATGTGACCTGTCCAGAAGTAAAGCTACAATGGAAAACCAACTTGCTTTGAAACACACCAAATTCCACCTTGCCCACTATGTCCTTTGGGCCACAGTACATCCAGGCTACTTCATTTACTGGGATAGGGCCTCCATGCCACCACTGGGCAAGGTAGACCCCAGCACAAGCAACCTTTAGAGGCACTCTCCAGATTTTCTGTAACTTCCTCTTTCACAGCAACAACAGCATAAACCTTATCAGAATGAGACCTTCAGTGATCCAACAACCCTAATTCAGTTGCTCCTAGCTGAGCTAAGCAGTACTGCCAATTAAAAGCTAACACATCTGTCCAAAAAAAAAAGACCAAAATACCATTGGTAGCTAAATTCAGCTACAAACGTCAGAGCGCATCTCTCAGCTGAGAACCACTGTACATAAACAGTATACTATGAAGTACTGTGCTGGGCTTATCTACAAATACTCAGGACTGCTTATGTTTAATAACTCAATAATATTTAAAAAAAATTAAAACAAAGCGGTATAGACAAAAGTACAGTGAGTGCAGCTACAGTCACTTCCACAATTCATCAAGCTCTTGCTACAGGCTTTATTGAAACAGATATTGCTAAAGGGAAGTTAAACACAACAAACCACAAGTGAAGCACAAGAATTTCACCACACTTCAAATTATATCTCATAAATCCATCAAGGACTTTTCCATTTTGGGAAAAAGTGACGTTTTTGAATTAACTGTGAAGTTCTGGTACAGTTTTATTGTAGACTACCCACACCAGATGCTGGTGGGCGATTATGTTTTTTGTAAACCACCAACTGTGACCAGTTTCCACGAAGACAGACAACTACACTGACCACGTAACCAAAAAAAGAGTTGTGTGTCGCCTGGGAAAACCGCACGGAAGTATCCTTTTAAGATAACTTCGAAACCTCGCCTCTCCAGCGCTCACTGTGCCGGTCTAATCCAGCAGCACCGTGAGCTGCTACCAAAAACAGACAAGTATCACCAAGAAGGCGAGAAACGCGACAGGCGTTCCCTGAATCCACAGCTAAGGAAACCGGGCAAGAGGCTCCTGCCAGTGTCAGGGTGAGGGAAGGTCTGAAGTGCTTCAGGGAGCCAGAGAGGTCAGGGCAGGCAGAGAGGCACGGGGCCATTCTGACTTCCACTACACGCGTCCACGTAGTCGAGGAGCGACACAAGAGACTTATTGACACAAGCGGCAGAGCCACGAAGCCGGTCACCTCCCATCCTACGTGGCCGGCTGCCCTTTACCCTCCCTGACTGCCTTGCCCGGAGCTCTCCCCATTCCTTCAGCCTCCCACCGCCGCCGTCCCGACCCCTCCGACAAGGGGATCGCCCCCCGAGCGGCTCCCCCGCCGGACGCACCGGCCCGCCCCTCACCAGTCGCTAGATGAATGGACTCGGGCGGGCAGGGCGGGACGCGCGCTGGGCAGCGCGGGGGCTCATCCTCAGTGACTCCGGGGCAAGGCCAGGCTAAAGATGCGCAGCTGCTACCGCGACAGCTCCGCCGGCGACAGCGACGGTGACAGGCGGGGCCCTCGGCTCACAGCGGGGCGCATCGACACGACCGCCGCACCCACGAACAAGCGAAACGCCGATTGGCCGCGGCACCGCTGCACCTCGCGCACTGATTGGCTGCGGCTGCCGCCCCGACCCCGCCCCCCACGGCCGAGCCCGGATTGACTGACAGGCGAGGTCAGGGGGACGAGGGGGCGGGGTGAGGGGCGGGGCGGCTGTGGTGGTGCAGGGGTTAAAGCAAGATGGCGCCGTGGGTGTGGGTTGGAGGTTATCGCTCCTTGTCTTGGGTAAAGGAAGGGCTGGAGTTATCGGGACAGCAGGAAAAGGGGGAGAGCTGAGGGGCCTCCTTCTGGCAGTCTTTCTGGGAGAAGCACTGTGTCGTGCTGCGAAGGAAGGGATGGGTTTCTGGCAAGGAAACACCTTCCTCCTGGAGGACTCAAAAGCAAATAGTTAAATAGCCAGCCTATGGGTTCCCAAAGTAAGGGAGAGAAAGTGTGGAGAAGGCTGTACCGATTCAGACTGTGTTAAACCACAGAAGTTTCTCTGACAGAGCAAGTGATCTAGTATATCAGATAGAGCTTGATTTTTTGTGAGGCTCGGGGCAGTCTGGTAAGCAAACCTGGTGTGTGCACAAGGATTTGCACACCTGCTCTGGTAACTACAGCGGGTCACTCCAGGAGGGCTCTGTTCTTTCTGGTGGATGTCTTGGATGATGCAATAGGTGGCACAGATTACAAACTAATCTGGAACAGGATTAGGGTGTGCTGTTTAAGGGCAGGAAGCTGGACCCAAGACAAGTAGTACCCAATGTGAAGTACAGAAAAAATACAAAACTGTATTTAAAACACACATCACCTTTAAAAAAAAGAAATTTATGTACTTTTTCCAAGAAATAAATTAATGATGCATTGATGTTAATGTAATGGCCAGAGTTCCTATCTGTTTTTTAAAATCACAGTATTATCCCATGCAGTGTAAGCATTATGACCTGAAAATAACGTAGCTCTCTTTAAAACCACAAAACAGTTGAAAAAAAAGTTCTTCAGTAGCAGTTCAGTTTGGGAAAGATGCAGTATTAGTTCTATTTAGGTGAATCTCAGGCATTTTTACCTCTGCCATCTGACTCAGTTAATGTGATCTATACAATTTGCTCTCTGATTTTTCTCTGTATAAACATTTAGTTTGCCAGCAGTCATTCACCACTGTAACTAAACCTGCGAGCTGTGTGAAATTTTCCCAGTGATAGCTTCTTAGTGCTTCAGTCACAAATGAAGGTCACAAGTTGGAGGTGGCCTTGCTCCAAGTCTGCTGCCAGCTGGCCTATGACCATCTGGGGAGATAAGGAGGTCCAAATACAGCTGAAGTCATTTGTAAGCAATGCTTTGTTTCATAATAGCAAATTTAAGTGAATAGCCTGTACAGATTTTGGAGCAGCAAAGAGCATGGTGGAAAGGTGAAGAGGCTTAAAGTAGAATAACATCTAAGATTCTATATGAAAAAGATAATTTCGGGGAGCTGGACTGCCCCTCAGGTCTTTCATAATAAATACTACTGTAAAGAATAGAAAACTGCAGCAAGGGACACAGAAAAGTGGGAAAATAAGAGTCATGGATAGGAACTGATAGAGTCCAAGTCAGGCAAAACCTTGACAGAATAACCAAAGGTTTTTAGCAATGGTTTTCTATGCAAGAGACTGTTTCTATACAAGGACTTTTAACATATTCATGGAAAAATAAGATATGAACTGCTTTGCCTTTTATTTATTGTTTAGGTTTTTCTAATTGACCCCAGCTTACAACAGTAATAAAAGTTCCTGGTATCTTGTACTGCCTCTGCAAAAGCAGCAGCAAACTAATGAACACCGTTCACAGAACCAGGATGCTACAGCTTGGTTTGCAGATCTATGTTGAGATGTTAAAGTAATATTGTAAAACAAAAGTAGCTCGAACAGGGTAACTTGAGCCTCTGTTTAAATTACTTGTTTTAGTTTGGGTTTTTCTACTGTGAAAATTACAACACTGTTGCATAAAAACATACCATTTTAAGTCTTTTGGAAAAAAATTACAAGATGTGGAGATGAAAAGCCAGCAACAAGTCACTGAAGAGTATATTTAATTCAGTAGTCCAACAGCCAGATTTGTAAATTCCCGACACATGTAGCATGTGTCTGTCAATAAAGAACTGTTCATATGGCTTTTTTCGGTCTGTGATGAAAAGATCTGAATTATCAGAAATAAACATGTAATTATAGGAAAAAATATGTCTCTAACTGCTGTTGTTACTTTTTATAGAAGCTGTAGACTTAAATCCATAAAAAAGAAAGGAAGAGTGACACTTAAAAAGGAAGACCAGTATACTTAGCCATCTTCAGAAATTGAGAAGGAACATCAATTTTGAGCAACTTAACTAGCCTACAGAGTGTATTTTTGTCTTAATATGCTTCTCAATTCATTGACTGTTGAAGAGTTACAGATTGACTGTGCTCTAAATGTGTGTACTCATTTAAGGTTAGGGGAGATAAATCTAGGCTATAGGGAGGACATTACCCCATTAGGCTGCTTTCTGGTGACCTATTAATCTTATCCATCCATCCAGTGTAGTCTGCACCAGACTTAGGCTACTGGAGGAATTAGAGGAGAAGATGTAAGTGACATTAAGGAAATAAAAGAACTTTGTGCTTTAGTCTATCTGAAATTGATCCTGAATGTTAAAAAAAAAAAAAAAGGTGATTATTTTTTTAAGTCAGTAATCAAAAAGTTCAGTCTATATATCAAAAATGAAAATAATTAATCTTTTTTCTTTTCAGCTATACTAAATGTCAAGTGACAGATTTCTGCTTTTACGGATCTATTTATGTGCCTTATCTGGCCTAATTATTACCAGTGCCCTCTGGAGCCTTGAGTAATAACTGTTATTAGAAGCAGTAATACTCTGCTGAACAAAAAATTAATCAGCTCCAGGCTTAACCCCTGCTACTAAAAAAGTTTCTCATGATCCTTCTCTTTAATGAACTTGGGGAAAAAAAAAAGGGTTATGAAACGCTAGAAAATTTATATTATAGAACTAATAAAGCAAAATTCAGTGTAACACCTCTTAGAAGGGAAAGCTTACCAAAAAAAGTGTCTCCAAATTTATTAAAACTATGTGCATCTTGCTTTAATAAAGCTTATCCTCTTACTCAGACAGGATCATTAAATTCTTAATATATAACAATCTGAGAAAAGCATAGAGAAGTCCAAGGATCATACAGCTTGGAAATGACAATGGTGATGGATATGAGCTTCCCAAACTGATCAACCTACTTGGGAGTTCCCCCATGAAATAGGAAATAGAGATGTGGTGAGCATCCAGGAGCATTCTCAGCAAACCCCGGCTCTAGCAATGCAGGTTCTTCATCTTGCATGATTGGGAACACTTCCATGGAGCTGTCCCATGTCAGAAACTCCAATATCATATCTCCTCTTTAGCTTGCAAGATTTCCAACTTGTCTAATTAGACCTTGGGAGCCTTTCTGATGCCCAAGGTAGATTTTCTTCATACAGACTTTCCAGCGCAAATCTCAGAGTCTACAGCCACGGCAAATAACACTTCTGGTCTTTGGCAGTCTCATAGAGAGGCAAGAGGAAAGATCATGGTGGCTAAGAGAAGAAGAGGATCTGTTTCTATCTTCTCAACCTGTGGGAACAGAGAGAAGGTGCCTTTCTTGCCTTATTCCAATGACAGGAAAAAAAGAGATTTTTTTTAAAAAAAACTTTTGTAAAGACTAGGTAAACGTCCTGTTTATGGTACAGCAGGTTTTTTTTTATTTTTTTTCTGTCCATTTCATGCCCAGATGCAGCTCTATTGGTAGTGTCCCTGAACAAGACATCTGACACCCACTGTGGCACTGAGCCTCAGGTATAGTGGCCATGCTGGCCGTGTGATGCAGCCGCACTCAGGCTGGGTGACAGAGGGCAGAGGCTTGGGTCAGGACATGCCTCCCAGCACTGGGCACAGCAGGAGACAGCCTGTCTCTCTCTCAGTGTGCCAGTGTGATCTCTGCAGGAGCTCATGGGCCAGCTGAAGTGATGCCCGGAGACTGAAATTGGATGTGGCACTTGGTGCCATGGTTTAGTTGAGGTGTTAGGGCATGGGTTGGACTCAATGATCTTGAAGATCTCTTCCAACCTAGTGATTCTAGGCACATATTTAGAATTATGTGTAAATTGTCTTGCTCCAGCTGCATGACCAGGGATGCCAGGAGCAGCTGGAAGCACCACTTGTGTCCATTCCTGTAGCAACTCACTGCTGTCTTGGAAGGTGTTGGTTCCCAGTAGCACTGCATTAAATAGTATGTTGGCAAAAATAGCATGGGATTCCCTTCCATCACCTCCAGACAGGTCTCCTCTGGCCTTACCTTACTTCACAAAATGCTCTCTTGCTATCAGAGTGTTTGATAGATAAAAAAATCCTCTAGAGAATAAAATCTCCAACACTACAACAGACATACCTTTGCACTTACCTTGCAGTGCCATCTACAGTCGAAAAAGTCTTGTAACACTCAGATGACGCCACAGTGTTGTTCAGTTAGCAGGCAATTCTGCAACAAAAACTGTGGCACTGCAGTTTCCATTGCAAGTTGAGCTTGTGAAGTGCAGGCTTGGAACTCGAGGCATTTCTCTTGACCTAGTTTCAGCTGTGCTATGGCTTGCTAAATATTGCATCAGGCAGTGGGAAGAATATTCATCCTTTTTCGCTCCCACCGTGGTGTGTCTCTATGTACAATCTAAATAAGCACCTCTGCTGGGACTGCTGAAAACAGGAACTTAACTTTTATGTTTTAAATTCTCCTTTGTACGAAGCTGTTTGTGACCACTCTCTCCCCAGCTGAGCAGAATCGGAGTGGCCTGGGTTGGAAGGAACCATAAAGGTCATCTCGGTCCAATCTTCTGTCATGGGCAGGGACACTTCCCATGTAGACCAGGTTGCTCAGAGCCCCATCCAACCTAGCCTTGAACACTTCCAGGGATGGGACATCCCCAGCTTCTCTGGGCAACCTGTTTGAGGGCTTATTCACATTCCCATAAATTATTTCTTCCTATTGTCTAATCTACTCTCAGGTTGAAGCCATTCCCTCTTGTTCTTTTAAGTAGTGTCCTCCTTTCTTTCAGGCTCCCTTTAGGTCCTGGCGGGAAACAGAAGTTGGAATGCAAATAGGACTCTCTAAAGTGGGTTGAAACCTATGAATGATAGCTGTATAAGAAACAGTAAATATTCAATACCTAAAATTTGAGATTCAGTTTTTAGTGTATGATGAAAGTGCAAATGAAGACGCAAATAAAACTATAAAAGGGTGATTAAAGCCTCCTTTTTCCACAATTTTTAAGACATGTAGAATCATAGAATAGTTTGGGTTGGAGGAGACCTTAAACATCATCTCATTGCAGCCCCTTGCTGTATGCAGGGACACCTTCCACAAGACCAGGTCAACTCTTATCCAGCCTGACCTTGACCAAACACTTCCAGAAATGAGGCATTCACAGCTTTTTGGAGTGACCTGTTCCAGTGCATCACCACTCTCACAGTGAAACATTTCTTCCTAATACCTAATCTAAACCTCCTCTCTTTTAGTTTGAAACCATTAGACTTTGTCCTATCATTCCCTGATAATCTCTGATAATTTCCATCTTTATGGAGGCTCATAAACCTCTTTAGGTTCTGCAAGGCTACTTATAAGGTCTTCTTGGAGCTTTCTCTTGTCCAGACTGAACAGCCCAAACTCTCTCAGCTTGTGTTCACAGGAGAGGTGCCCCAGGCCTCTGACTGTCTTCATGGCCCTCCTCTGGACTCACTCCAAGAGGTCCAACCTATGCAAAATTGCAGGGGAGAAAAAACACAAAAAGTGAAAAAGTTTATTTTTGTTCTCACAGAGAAGCTGTCATTTAGGCTCACTGTAAGTAGATCGTACATACATACATAATATTTCAGACAGAATATATCAGAAAACATGGATTTTTTTTCCAATCAACACCTTTAAGGAATTTTTTGATTAATAGTTTTCAACATTAAGTCTAGCAACTTTGATATAACTGTTTGAGTTTCTGCTAAGGATTCTAATAGCAGAAGTTAAGCAGCCGCATTTCTATTAACTGCCATTGTAATGAGAATAAATAGAAATTGTGATTTCTATTATTTGTTCGAGTTCCCCAAAGGGGATGCACAAGACTTGATGGATTTCATACACCATGCTGATTTCTAAGTTTTAATAAAGTAATCCCAAGTTTGATGTAATTGTTTCTGATTAGCTTTTAATTTTGTTTATTTCCAGGTATGCACTAGGTTTCTGTCTCCTCTTCTAGCATGGATTATGCAGTGTGAACATCCAGTACAACACTGCAGGTACAAAGGGGTGTTTTAGTAGTACTGTAGCCCAAAGGATCATTAATGTCTGTGAGACAGCATGGATTGAACAATACTACAAAAAAACCGCTCAACTCTCTCCTGCTTTCCTTCCCAAATGGACAGTAAATTCAACTACCTGTCTCCATGCCCTGGGACTAAGACACCCAAAAATGGGAGTCCAAGTAATACAATTGTGGAGTATCTCACTGCACTCATAGTTGTATCTCATTTTTGTAAAAGTTTGCTCTCAAGAGTCAAGTCAGCTCCTATCCTTACATTAATACAAAATACTAAATGCTAATCTCTTCAGTGCTGGGCAACTGTGGATTACATATAGATAACATCCCTATAGATAATCATGGCTGTCTATAGGATATGTCTGCTGGGACATTCTTCTGCAGTTTCCCAGCACAAAATCATAGACCTTATGCTTATGTAGTTTGACTTGCTGTGTCAGACTAGCTTAAATACTTTCTCAGAAGATACCAATCTCCCTTTATGGTTTCATTACACAAGGCAATCTTTTCAGACACTGCCAAGGGCAAACCTTTCTTAGCAACTGAACTGAAGGCATGGACCTCTTCCCCAGAACTACATCATCTCCCGTGCAAACTGGTAGATGTATTCCTCATCTATTCTGGATGGAAGAAGCCTTCAAGTCGCCCGCAGGGAGACCTCCCAAGGTACAAATCCGTGGACCAAACATTAATCTGTGTGAAGAAGAGGTTGCGGCTCTCTCAAAGGCATCGCACGTATTGAGCCACTAGATGCCACTGTCGAGACACGCTTGGTCTTTGATCCCACTTACCCGAAAACAAATTAAAAGAATGGCAAGATATATTTCTAAGTAGTGTTTTGGATAGCCTTATTCTTAAAACGTGAGGGGAAAATACAGTCTAAGAAACTAAAATTTCTAGCGAATATGATATACTTTCCTGAAGTAGAGCTAGGGAAGCATCTTTTGACTACTGCAAGTAAATGAGTTCATGTTGTATTTAACTGTTTAAATAGTTATGGTACTATTTAGAGACAGAATGAAATTCTGTCAGCTACTTGCAAACCTATTCAAACACTACATAATCAAAACTAGGGAGAGAAGTTGGCATGTGAAATGTCTATTTCATTTGGCCACAAAAAATTGCTAGTTCTTCCCTAGTTTTGCTACTCCTCTTATCTGGGGATATATATGCTTTCCTCACTGAGCTGAGAAACTTCTATTCTTTCTCGTATGAAAGACAGCTAATAACCAACAGCCAGGAGAAAAAGAAAAGCACTGATAAGCTAGAGCATTCTTTCACCTTCTTTTTCTGATAATGAAGAAAATAAGAAGTTTCCCTTTACTCTGAAGGGTAATAGAACACTGGATACATCCAGCTATTTGATTTGGACTAAAGCAAACTTGCAATCCTATTGCTAGATCTTGGAAACAGAAGTTATCCCTTAATTATGTGCAGTTCTCCTGACCCAGAATGTTTTCACATGGTCCCACATTTATTTGGTTTTGTAGTTACCTGAAAAGCTATCCTTGTACTAAATATTGTTCAGCTCCTGCCCAAGGTACTTGCAGGCAGCAGGACCATTTCCAGCCTTGGATAGCCTAGCAAAACAGGGAAGCTGACCTGAAGCATCAGCTGAGAAAGAGTGACACTGCAGTAATTCTGATGCTGTTTTGATCAAACACAGAACTGTTTTAATATTTGACATCATTTGGAAGTGAAATAAAAAGACTTGTGCTTAGAATCTATAAGTGGAAATTCAGTGAATATTCAGTACTTTGAAAAATGAATTAAAACCTTTAGTATTTGAAATTCAAAATTATGTTAAAAATGCAAAAACATTCATTCATTCATTCATTCATTTGTCATTTTTAAAAGTAATTTTTACCATGCATACATCTTCCCTAGCTGTTCCTGCTTAAGAGTTTGGTCAGCAGCAAATTGCTTGCAGAACATGTGGCTGCTACTTCTTGAAAAACAGCCTTATCAGCTTGCTGCTTTCTGCTTTCAAATTATTTTTTTTTAACAGAATAAACTTTTCAGGGTAGATTATGTAGAGGATTGGATTAAGTTCTTACTAAGCCAGTAAGTATCTTCTCAGATCAGTGAAGATATTGTAGTCCCACATCACTGATCTACACTGAAGTGATGTGGATTTCAAAAGTACCCTTTATAATCCAAATCAGACCAGATCTTGTTTTCAGCAGAGCCTCACAAACCTGCTTGAGCCCGACAGAACAACTGCAGCACAGACATGGCAATAAATCTGTAGGACAAAGGACAGGATGTAGAGGCAGGAATCTTGTGGGCCAGCTATGCAAAAAGAAAGAAAACGTGGAACACACCACAGTTTGTTACACAGCTCATAGCACAATTCTAACATCTTACCAGCAATAACACTGGAATAATAGCATAATACTGCCCAGACTGCAAATGCATAGTTTAGCAGAGGTATGTAACATTTCCAAGGTTAGTGGGAAAATACTTCAAAATCACTGTGACAGCTAGGAAGCTCCAGGGTGGCTCACCATACTAGTTCTGTTTCAGCCCTTCACATAATGAGAGTGTAAATGGAATAGGGACCAACAAGAGTACAGACTGCTTGTCCTGCACAATAGTACATGAAAAGATTATGTAAAAAAAAAAAAAAAAAAAAAAAAGTCACAGATTAAAATGTTGGGTTTTTTTAAAGGAAGAAGGACTGGAGGCAACTCTCAGCTATAGCTCCTGGGTATCAGCTCACCCTCCAATTACATGGTTAAGAAAACCCCAGGGGCCTGCCCTGCTGGCTGGCTGTGGTGATGGGATACCTGGCTGCAAGACCTTGCAAGCCCCAGGGGAAACCCTGCCATTCCAGCCCCCGTGCCCCACTGCACCCTGACATTTCCTTTATCTTGAGGAAACTGCTCATTTCTCTCTAAACATACCCATTTGTATTTCAGGTATTCTTCTTTCAGCTCTATTTTTATAAAAAAATATTAGAAAGAAAGAAAGAAATAAAGAAACAAAGATCATTTTTCATGCCAAAGCTCATTAAGCAGACTTGGTTCAGCTCCCAAGCAAAAAGAAAAGGCGAAAAAGCAATGAAGGAGACTATTTTTCCCTATAATTCAATAGCATCCTTAAAGAGCCAACCTGTGAAAAATTATTTTTGTCTGTCTTTTAGTTGCCTTAGTAAAGAGTTCACAGCAATGTCTCTGTCTTATGTCTTGACTCAGCTATATGGCAGCACGACAAAATCTTTATGATGTTCTTACCAATGCAGGCACGTTTTATACTAAGTGGCATTATGCTATTCTTTCACCAAAACACAAAAAAACAAGGCTGGGGAAAAGATACTCCAAGGTGGTGTTCTGAGGTAAAAGACCCATTAAGAAACTTTTAAGTGACTGGTGTTGCACAGCTGTGAAAGGGATGAGACACAAAACACAGTTTCTGTAATAAACAGGCCCAAATAGGTGGATTTAATGATATCATGTAGTCAATGTGATGATTCACTGGTTACTCTGTAAGGACATGGCTGTTGCAAGCCCTCCTCAGGGTCCTTTTCTTTCTGCAGCCTGCTTTTATACGACTTAAAGCTTTGTATTCAGTCTTTTTCAGCCTGAAAGATTGCAGCCAGATTTTTCTCAATTCTGTCCAACAAAGAGCTCTGTATTACCAGTACAGGCACTACTCTTGCACAGCAGCATTTGCCATGTCTCGCTCATAGCTGAACACCAAAGCCAGCATAGCTTTATGCAAAGGACAAGCTGAAGGGGAAGAAAAATACAGAAAACTTCTTCTATAAAAGCAGCATCTGAAAACTAAGAAGCTTAATTTGTCTGCTGTAGTCTTTTAAGGAGTTTCTCTCTTTAACAGCTAGTAAACCAACCTCTGATCTGGGACTCAGCTGCTCATTGCATAAAAATGGCATATGTTGCTGAACCTTCAGATGCCTCAGCACCTACAGATATTTTAAACTCATAAGCACTCACAAAAAGTTGTGTCCAGATGGCATAAGACTTAAACATAGTTTCTCTTTCTCCTTGGGACTTGATTATCTCCTGCCTTGCTCTTTAAATTGCTTTCACTCTTTGTATCTTCTAATTTATGTCTCTGTAAAGCACTGTCATTTTGGTAAGGTGAACTATACACACACCTGTAAGTGGCTGCATAGGATATAAAGTAGCAGAAGATTAGGTCTGTGGTTCCAATCTGTCCTGCAGAAAGAAAAAACAATCTAGAAATGAAAGGACAATAGGAATTACCAGCTGCTAGGAAAAAAGATAAACAAAACCATTATTCTCCCATCAGTCAAGAAAGCAGAAAAAAAATTCCAGTGTGACCTCATGCACTTCAACTCAGATTGCTTTTCTCAGATCCTAAAATGTAGCTATCTATGTAATGAAAGAAAGCCCATTAGAATGTTTTAAGGAATTTTTCCTGAAAGCATATAAACGAATGTCATTCTGTTACCTTCAACAGAGTGGTCAGTCACTCTAGCAAACAGCAGTAATTCATTCTATTGCACACTTATCTAGTACAGCAAGTACAGGAATGCCTATAATAATATAGCTGAAGTGCTAGGCATTTGCCTCATGCACATGAAAAACTGGTAGGGAGATAATTTCTTCTCTTAGTGCAAGAGAGAATGCTACCAGTGCATCTCTCGTGCTGTGAGTACTGAAAATGTTAATGCCTCTTGATGAGGAAACCAGGCTATCAACAGCTGCCCGTTGTGCCCCTTGCACAAGGAGAGAGGAAAGCATTCCTTTGTCTCCTGGGGCACATGACAGCCTCCTCATAAAACTACAGCTGCTGGAAAAAGTTCAGGTTTTTGACTCAGTAATGTATCTAATTGGTCTTTTTTTACCATATCTGTAGTGCTGTTCATGCAGCAATAGACTTTTATAGTTTTTGTGCATAGTTCAGACTTACATATATGCAGCTTATAAAATAATCTTATATACCAGTGCTAGTCAGACTTTCTACATGCTGCTAAGCAAATGGGGCTGACTCAAAGCACTACAGGCATGACCTCTTTCACAAGCCATTTTACCTCAGAATACTTTTTGGTCTCCCATTAGATCTATCCTCCTTGCCAAATGATATGAACTTTTTATTTCTCTAAAGCAAGATAAGCACATAAATCCCAATTCTCCTTACAAAGGATTTAAATAAAATAAAAGGGGGGGAAGCCTGCACAAGTTTGTAACAGTCAGCTTGTTCAAAATATAAGTTTTGAAGCTGTCCTGTGAGAATTTTTTTTTTTAAAAAAAAGCTGATTCAGTTGAGTTCACAAATCTGATGTTTACAGTGAAATATTAATACTAAATAGATCTGCTACACTGTCTAGAGGCTGCTCTTTATGGTGTGTTAAAGAAAAGCATTGGACATTTCTGGGATGCTCAACACAATTATCACAGAAGCTTTTTAACAGCTGCAGGCCTACTTTGTCCAGAGGGGGAGTATCAGAGGGCCACGGAAGTTGTGGATACATTTTGGACACCAAAATACCAAAAAGGAACATCATCATTAATAAAATAGTGTGATCTAAGAGAAGCAATCTAGTGAATAACTTTAACCAGGACCCCAGAAAAGTCCAGAAATGGAAACGAGAAACTAGTAAGAAAGATGAATGTGTTAAAAGAATTCAGCACTAGCTCTACTTAAATGGAATCAGTGCCTTCCAGAGGAAAAACACAGGATGGTTTCTTCAAAAAAAGCAATACCTATAATCCTTTTTTATTCATTATCTGTTTTCATAAATTAAAGTTATCTCAATGTGTTGAGAAATAAGCACTGTGTTATCCCAAGGATCTATATTTTTGTTACACTTACACTGAATTACAGGTAAGTAGAAATATTTCAGTTGATACAAATGCTAGTACAGGGCTGATTTTCTCCCTGTCTCTGTATAGAGAGTACCCAGTTTGGAGTGCAGCTCCCTTCCTGGGACTCAGCTAGGAACAGGAATGTAACATATGGAGCTGTTAGTAAAATCAGCATTGAAATTTAGTCAAGCAGCTTTTGTAATTTTAAATTCATTCTGATCCAGCAGAGTTATTCCCTTTTTATAATTAAGTTTATTGTCACTGTAATAGGAGCCGTATCTAAGGTTGGAGAAATGTTACTTTAGCAAAAATGAACATGATAAAAACTGCCTCATCAAAAATGGAAAATACTCAAAGATGTTAACTTTTCAAAAAGAAACAGTAAACAAATCTTCTAAGCTGTTGAAAAATAATGTTTTTACCTATTATCACATTATTGTGATTTTACAAAGATTTACTATCTCATAAGCAAAATAATATATTCCATAATGCACTTAGCATTGCACCCAAAATAATTCCTGCCCATTGCAACAAAGGCAGAATCTTACTTCAGTTCCATGTAATGCATCTCTGGGATTCTTAGGCTGCCAGGTGCCTTATATAGCATTCTTATGGAAAAAGAGAAAAGAAAAATTATACCTTGTTCCTATAAAAAATAGAAGGTCTCATCATATTAACACAGTCAAAGCAATCTCATGTGCAAAAAAATGAAAATAGCTACAGCAGGTCGATAAGGAGCAACCAGTATAGGAAACAAAAGAAGCCAACATATGTGATGAATTTCGAATTTTGAATAAAATGAAAAGTTCTGGTTAACTTAAAATGTACAGAGTATGAATGCTTTATTGATTGCTAATGCTATCTGACAGCGTGTGCAACAGCCCAGCATAACTTATTGACACGAAAATACATGTCCATATTACACATCATGACCAGTCTCAGGTGGGCAAACGTCACTGCCAGAGAGGAAATAGTTAGTTAAAAAAAAAATAGGAATCTCTGTAATGGCTGAGGTTACAGCCTAAGAAAGCCACATACAAAGTCTTTCTCCTACAAATCTCTTCCCCACAGGATGGAGTTATATACATGGGCTCATTTACAAAGAGGCAGCATAGATCCATCAGAAAGTGGTTTTGTACTAATCCAAAAATATAAACGAGCCTGAGTGTATAAATATAAGAGAGGTTAGATTTCCAAAACCAGAAATGTTTTATTATTGCAGGTAAACAAGACAACCACAGATATACAGAAAGTCAGTTGTAGGCTTAACAAACTAAAAATACCTCTATCAAAATTCACTTGACATCTCAGCTTAAAAAAGTCCCAGCCTTTAGCAAATCTAATTTAAATGAAAAAAAAATAAAATTATGTGTTCAAATCTAGTCCAAGCTTTGACGCAAGGTTATTTTTTTAATTAATTGAATGAAAAATTAGTTCTCTTCCCCATGCAACTAAAGACCTCTGTTACATACAATTAACACATGCCTTGACAAATTTAGCTCTCTTTTATTTTGAAGCTCAACATTTGACCTTTTTACACACTCAGTACTGCTTTCTACAAATTAACTTTATTTTTAGATTAAGTAATTACAGCACTTTTTTTTTTTCTCCCAAGAAGAAGCTACCATTGAAAGGTAATTATGGGATACATTCTCCCCATTCATGTTTCACTATTAAAGGCATTGCCTGAACAATTAATAAATCTTCTTTAAGATTACATATGTTAAGGTAAGACTTGAGATATAATGAGCATAAATACAATTTTTTCCTTATAGATTGAGTAGAAAAAATTTAGTCAATAACAAAAGTTGCTAATTGTATTTTTTCCTTATTCCCAAGGGAGATAGTTTGATACAATATCTAGAACCTTCATTTTTGAGTAGTGCTGTTCTACTTATCAGGAGTCTGCAAACAGTATATATTTACCTTGTAAAAACTCCAACTGTGAATATTGAGAACAAGAATATCTCTGTAACAAAGAAATAGTTAGAAGCCCTACAAAGTGCCCAGACTTGAGAATTTAGTTACTTACAATGAATTAAATACCTGGAACCACTAGGTTAGCATTTGCTAAAGTGTTTTTTTTTCTGAATGAAACAATTAATAGTCACACAGAATCTGAATTCACATGCTGATGGATTATTCATTAGCCTATTATCAATTAACCTGAAGAAAACAAAGGACTTAAACTGGGGAAGAAATGAGTTAAAATTCTTTTGAGAAACCTGAAAAATATTTGAGATAATAGAATGATTGTTCTAGCCTTCACACTTAGTATTGCCAGTGTAAATGACAAGAATAAAACCTGAGAATTACTTTGTCCTGTCTAAATTGGGAAAAAATTTAATTCTGAGCCTACAACATAAGTAATTTTCTAATAAGATGAAAACATTTCTAGGGAGCTTCTACTCCATTAAAAATATCTGCAGTGTCACATTACCTATGGCTTTCAAAACTTTACATCATCTGTCTCATACACATCTTGGCTAAACTGCACGTCCTAGACTTCTGTGACAGCTTTTCAAATATGTTTTCCCTCTCCACTTACACACCGGCCAACACTTTTTTAAAATAACCACACACCATCCAGGGTAAATATATAAATAAACAATATTCCATCACTGTATGGTTGGTTTTCCATTGGGTGGGTCCACTGGATTCAAGGTATGCTAAAATACTATTTCCTGAAGGAAGAGTAAGAATACAGGATTTTGAAACAGATCTAGGCAGCAGTAGATATCCTACCAGCACTAAATGAAATCTTGTCTGAGGCCAGTCTTTTTTCTCTTGTATTTTTCCAGAAATTGACTTTTCCTCTCATGTGGCTCTGAACTGTGGCTTGGCAACATGAGATTGGCAAAGTGAAGGCATTTTTCAAGCTGATACTAAGTGATGGACAAAATGCCAACTGACTAGAGATTTAGCTGTCGTGGCATGTAGAAAATCTACCGCTATTATATGTAAGCAATAAATTATGATCCTCTGAACACTTTTTGAGTTTCTGTCAAGAACACAGTGAAGAACAAATGAATTTATCCTGCCCTTTTTTGGTTCCCCTACCACCTTTCCTGGCTCTGTTTCCTGGATTGCAGCAGTTCTGCAGAGGTACACAAGTTAGCAGTTCGTCTAAGCGTGTCAGACAGAACATGTTGACTGAAAGGAATAAATAAAATACTGAAAGTATTAGAAAGGGAGAAAGCTACTTTTCTGTCACTGTAGAATGGTAAATTTTAAAAAAAGAAAAAAAAAAGTTTTACTTGCAGCCTCAAAAATGCCAAGATATTATGCAGCTCCCATTCATTTGAATAGGAATATATAAATGTAACAAGTCATGCCCCTGTATTTTTGCAAATACTAAAAACTTTCTTTTTCATATAAAAAATCTTATTAAATACTGAAACTGATTTCCATTCAAGAAAACACTCACAGCTTAGTATCATTTAGTCCAGCTTAAATGCAGCCACAACCTCCATTCCCAGTGCCATCAATTGTCAACTATGGTAAACAAGTACCATCAGCAACATCTATTTGAGAAACGATAAAGCATACACAGCACTGAAAAGTTCACTGCATTTTTTTTTTTCAGTGTGACCTAAAGATGATTTAACTATCTTAACTGCTTCCCAGCCATTTTCCCCAGCAGCTCATTCATTTTCAAGTGTCATGTTTATATACTCAGTATTAGCATCCCAAACTCCAGAATATTTTAACTTAGTCATAAAAGAAACAGCCAGCCTGGATCTAATTTCATGTCATAAATCTCTTCAAGCAGGAAATCCTCAGCAAGAACACCTTTGATATGTTATCTTGCATCGCCTCCATTGCAGGCTGTGATGATGCCATCTTCTCCCCACTCTTCTGTGTTTCCAGCAATACATTTCTTCCACTTAGGGGAACCTCTACATCTGTGTGTCCATAATGCCTTGAGGTTAGACACAACTGGAATATCCTGTTTTTTCTGATTATTTCTTTTACCTTGTTCTTCCTTTTCCCTTTTGTGGGTGTGAATTGTAGAAAAAAGAATATGGGGACTGAGAGTCATAGTCTGTGCTGTAGGCTGTGACTGTTCTGTCCCAAATGTGACTCAGAGCAGTCTGTTAGTTTCTGCTACCCTCAATATCCATTAAATAAATTGCAGGTATATACAGCTCACTCTCAAACTAGTATTTCCTTCAAAATGTTCCATGTCCATGCCCTGTTTTCTGTAGAGGCCATCTGCACCCAGAGAAGGGAAGGAGCTTCAGAGAGCCATTTTATGCCCCATAGGGCATTTTTTGCTCTGAATATGTCACAGGGAGGTCCTAATGAAACAAAGAAACCATCCAACAAATTTTTCTGAGGGACTTTGAGGGATGTATACTGTGCAACTGCACAACAGTTTATTCAATAACATCAAGCATACGCAATGGTTCTGAAGTGTACTACAACTATATGGAAATCTAAAATTAATGTGTATATAATTATATCATCTATTGAATTTTAAAGGCAGGAAATTTTTAATTTCTTAATAAATATTTTAATAAACATACTCAGATGTCCAGAGAAAGTCAACCACAATTGGTTAAAAACAGAATTTCTCCCAGAAAAATGCTCAAATAGTTTTTCTTTTCACTTGTTAATAGTATTGTATGGAAAGATTGGTCAAAAATATATCTAAAAAAATCAAATGTTTTCTGTTTCTCCTTATGTTCAATAACTACAAGTTTAGACATTTTTTAATTTTGTCCCCTTTTTTCTCATATCTCTCTCTCTGTTTGGCCATAGATGTAAAGAGATTAATTAAGACTATTGCTTCACTTCCATTTCTTCCCATTCTGACATCCTATGATTGAAATCTTTCAGAGCTAGAAAATGAAAAGGGGTGGTGTAAACTTGTATCTATTTTACTTCATTTTTAAAACCTTCAAAACACTAAGGATGCATGATTTTATTTTCAAATTTCAGGTTGAAACAGAAGCATATTTCAACAGAGAATCTTTCCATTGTAAAATCTTTCAAGTGAAAAGAATTGGCTGACAGTAACCATATTCATAGTACTCAAGATTTTTAAGCTCTGATTCAAAAGTTCCTCAGCCACAAATTAATGGAGTTTGGGAAAAAATATTGAACAGTTCATGTTTGAACAGAATTTAATGTCTTTCTTCAGCAATGTGTGTTGGCCACAATAAGAACAATATGGTAGACTAGGCAGACTTTTGCTCCAGTGCCATAGCAAGAGTTGGGCTCTTTTTCTGGAGCTGAAGTTCTTCCAGTTTACATTCAGAAATAATAAACCTAATGGGGTAGACCTCAAACCTTATAAAACATCGACCTGCTGATAATTATAATAGACTTTGTAATGTAAAATACATTATATTACCCATAAAAGATACTAAAATAGCTCAGCCCAGTGACATTAACTTTCCATGGCTAGCTGGTGATGACATACATCATGCTTCACTATTGTACTAAATCACTAAAGCTAGCATATTTTTAAGCATGCAAATTTGGCCAAAGAAAGCTGGGGTCTTTTGATCCAGACTTTAATTTTATTGGAAAAAGAGTGCCAGAACAGACTACAATTATATGTTCTACATATAATTGCAGAGGATCTTGTGATTCTTGGCTATGACATCATAAAAACAGAGAAAAAAAATTAAAAATGTATTCCTTAAAAATACTCAATTACCACATTAGTTCCCTTTTACCTCTTCATCTGTTCCCGTAGTGGACTGACAGACAGATAAAGAACTTCCAAGGTATATAAAGATTGGAGTCTAGTAAGAGGTTCTTGGACTGAATAGCAAGAAATTGCACAAAATCTGTAAGTGTTCACAGCCATAAACTGAGGGAATGAGATTCCTAAAGTTACAAGAAGCAGTCAGGAAAAAATAAGAGTTGCCCTTTGTACAGACAGATTCACATACACCCACCTGCTATTGTGATATTTGAGACTGTTTTCAAGCATGACAGAAATATAAGCATGTATTAGAGTCATGTCTTCACCAGTTCATTTAGCTGATTGTAGCACAGGGAACTTTCTACGAATTCTGAAGTACTTTTTTGAACAAAGTACATACAGTAAACTACCACTAATACAGTGTACTAAGGACAGAATTCTACTGTGTAGGCACGTTTATTTTTTTATGCTACTAAGTATGCATTTTTGTTTCCTGAATGTTATCCAATCACCTCTACCCATCTTAAAGTACTACAACTAGCTGTCCTCTTCACACATTTTAGCCTTTTCTTTGAAACAAAGGTTATCTTCTGTAGCCTTTTTTGCTTGGGCAAGCCTTTGCCTAAAATTTTAAAATTTATTTTAGTCTTTCCATATAAGTCAGCAAAAATCTAGCCTCCAAATCACTTTTATTGCTCCTTTCTCTCTTCTCTTCTCTTCTCTTCTCTTCTCTTCTCTTCTCTTCTCTTCTCTTCTCTTCTCTTCTCTTCTCTTCTCTTCTCTTCTCTTCTCTTCT
>NC_031770.1:79759695-79830719 GCF_001522545.3 Parus major | reverse complement strand
TTTTTTTCTTCTCTTCTTCTCTCTTTCTTGTCATTTTTTCCGGTGACAGGATGCCAGAATGGAATGCAGTATTTCAGGTGTAGTCATCTATGTTAAAGGGCAAGGAAGGTATTACCTTCCTCCTTTGCTGACAGAATATGCCACCTCCACAAAAAAATTACTGTATCCCCTGTTCCTCCCACCCTCTTCCAATCTCTAAGAATGCATTCCTTACAGAACACTTCAGATGTAGTAACCCAGAAAGATGCAAAGTCTTGAGCTAAAGGTAGAGAAGGATGGGAAGGCAAAGCAAAACTGGAAGAGTCCAGTAGAAGAGGACAGTATAAACCTACATGTGTCATGGTCATGAAATGCAGGTAACAAATGATAATCATGAAGGAAAAGAAGCAGGAGACTTACTCACCAAGCTTTTTAATATTGTGTATTCAATCATACTTGTGGAGGAGAATCCTACCCAGGCAGAGAGGTTGCATTTTAAGTCTGCTTTGTCAGATCGTAAACAACGACACAATGTGTAAGACAGGGGAGAATCAAACCCCATATGTTCTCAAATCTGCTGAGCCTTTTAAATGCCTTTTTTGTTGTTGTTGTTGTTGTTTTGGTGTTTGTTTGTTGTTTTTTTTTTAATGGGGAATTCATAAAATTCAACTCTTCCCTACAAAGACTTCCAGTTTCAACTGATCCAAATGTTTTCATGAAAAAGGCTTTCCATAGAAATATTCCCAACTTGTGGTCCTCTGTAGTTAGAGCTCCCTCAACCCTGGGTGCTGGAGTCACCCACCCTTACTTGCCAGGGAAGCAAGGGCAAACCGGGAAACACCCTTGGCACCGCGAGCGGCGGCAAAACCTTGGCACAGCACTGCCTGCCGAGTGAGGAACGAGTGGGACTGTCGAGAGAAGTGTGAGGAACACATTGGCCCAAATTCCCTGCAGATCTGGGTTTCTGCTTTTTGGAGACAAAGAGGAAGCAGTATATATCAGCTCTCCCTTTTCCCCACTACAAGTCAGGGACTGCCCCAACCTATGCCATCCTTTAAGAGTCCCCTGGAAAGCCTGAGCAGATGTGAACTGGAACCCAGCACCACAATACAACATGGTGCCTTCCTTACACGTGTAATGAAGACAACATTGCCAGTTGGCCAAAAAAACAGGATTTTGAGTTCAGTGTCAGCTGGGAGTGACTGTGTGTAGCAAGGCAGGTCACCATGGCCCAGAGCAATGCTAATCCAACAAATAATCTGCTCAGCCAATTTCCCAGGTTTGCCTTCAGACGTCTAGATTGACATCCCAAGAGGACACAAATATACAAGCTTTCCAGCTGAAGCCTACTCATATTATCAACCCTGCACTGTGAATCAGAGTAACAAGGAGCAATCAGAAAGCAGGTCATTTTGGTCCTTCCGGAAGAACTAAAATGAGAAGGCTTATTTTGTAGAAGGAAGAGTTTTACTGGCTGTAGTGATTTACTCTGTGTAGAGTTTACTTAGAAAATAATCCAGGTCTTAGAACTAAACTTACATACTTAAAATTAGAATAATGAAAAAGAAATTACCATTTTAAAATCCATCTAGGAATCCATCAAAGACAGCTTAAAAGTAAGACATGCATTGTTCCTGAGCAAAGAAAGAATAAAAGCATGGTTGAAAATTTAGCCTGGTTTGTTTAAGCATGTTAAATTCCCAGTTATATTGTGATGAACTTGTAAGCGGTTTTTCAGCTTGGCTCATGTTGCAGATACTCTACACGTCGGAACATGTCAAGCAGAGGGCAGAGGGATAAGCACACAGTGGCAGCATCTGGAATACAGCAATTCCTCTTCCCAAATCTTTTTTTCTACTACATTCCTGACTCCAGCTCTGACAGCTGGTTTTGCTGGAGGAAGTCACCCTTGCTTCCTTCTCATTTGAGTAGCAGGTTTTAACAATAAAACACTACAGGGAAACCTGGGGACCAGCTAAAGAGTGTGTCTTCAGTTTCAGCAGTTTTCAGCATTGCTTACATTCAGGTGGGGACATTTTTTCTTCTATGGTTCCTTATTTTCCCAGCTAAGCATGCAGGAGTCTCCAGTTAAAAAGAAGTTAAAACAGTGCACTGTGACAGATACCTAATTAACATATTTAAAGACCCCCCAAAAAGGTTACTTTTAGCTATAATATTTTTTTCTGTTAGTTCTGGCAAACTTCAATGTGTTTTCACAATATTAAAAATCAACATTCTCTGTAGGAAATTAACTTTCATTTTTTCAATATAAAAAACGGAAAGCATACAAGAGAATGCAAACATAGATTCCTTGAAGACTGTCTTCTCTATAGCTTCAATCAAAAACTATCACTATGAATTTAAGTGCACCTAAAAAGAAAACTGGGGCCTAAATGTTTATGGGTGTGAACATGTGAATGCTGAATAAAATTCAAACAAGAATTTGAGGCAACATTTGGTTGCCTAAGTAGTTTTATGACACAATCTTAAGTATTCTGATGGTGTTTGTTCAAAGGAAGCCAAGCCTCAAGGGAAACAGGTGTCCCTTGGAGGACCTGCTGGATCTCTCTATGTGAGGAAGCAGACGGAACTTGCAGCTTGTTCTTCCACTTTTGTGTGAAGATATTTTTGGTAGAAGGAAAGAATTCTGGTCTCTGTGCAATTGCTCACTTGGTTAATTATCTTTAGCAGATTATAAATACCCTTCCAAGGTCACTTCCTACAAAGTGCCAAGTATCTTCATACAATGTTGAGGCAATATAAAAACATTTCTCAGAAGAAACAAAAATCTCCCTGTTGATAAAGAAAAAAAATTAAAATAAAAAAATAAAAAATATGACCACTATTGCATGGAGTCCTGCCCCAAGTTATTCCAACTTCTTGGACATCAGGTTCAGTCAGGCCACTCAAAAAGGGTATCCAGCATTGTTTAGTATCTTTCCAAGGGGGCATTGAGAAGATTAATTAGGATGGGATCAATCTGAATGAATTTAATTAACAGTCTTAAATTTCAGTATATAAAATAATCTTTGAGATTTTCCTAAGGACAGTGAAGTGACATGAGCATCTACAAATGATACTTTATTATTTTCTAAGCTGAGAGCCTTAAAAGGGGAACAGCAATGCCAAAATGGTCGAGTAATACAGTTATCACAGGCTGTCCTGTGACTCTGCAGCCCCTTAGGTAGGTGTCCCATTTTCACTTTGTGGAAGCTGAATTACTGGAGTACTGATTTTCAAAAGCAAGCAGATTTCATCACATGAAACAAGCTTTAACATTCTGGGGAAGGATGGTCAGAGGTTTCCTTCTTGATTCCAGATGACCAGCATGTTATCCAGCCTCAGCCTGGAGTAGCAGAGACTGAAGCATTGTTTCAACCCCCACACCCTCTAACATGAGCTTCTCAGTCAACCCCTGAAAATATCAGACACAGGAATAGTTTCCAATAGTAAATTAACTTCCAGTTGAGTCCCATAGCCAAGGTGATATATTTTTAAATCCTGTAATTTAACTCAGGCAGAAGTTTTGCATAACCTTTATGCAAAAAAAAACAAACTATGAGATGAGATCCTATGGGCTGTGTGCAATGCAAATTCAAAAATCAATCAATTGTAATAGCCAAAACTGACCTGAAAACACATCAAAGTTGGGGTTTTTCATTTTCCTAGTACATTACAAACACATCCAGGAAATCTACTTAGTATAAGTGAATTCACCAGAAAGTTCCATTTTTTTTTTCAGAGGATGTCTCTAAGAAACATTGTTTTATTTAAACAAGAAGAAAATTAATCAGATCACAAGTGGTTTTCTTCCTTTTGCAAGTTTAAGCAGGTTTAGCAGGTACAATTTACTACTGGAATAATAGGAAAAAATAGGAAAATACTTGTTATCTATTATTTGCATTACTGCAGCACATTCAAGCACCTGTCAGTGAGCACTCCACAGAGATGGAAAGAAACCATGTCCCCTGCCCAAACAGCTAGCCTGCTGTGAAGGACAAGAGGCACAGTCCCATCTAGACAGTCATGAAGAACCCAAACTGCTAGGAAAACTGTTGAGCACAATAAGAAGATCAGTGTAATTGCTCCTAATTGTATTATTTAATTCAAAATTACATTGTATCTGAATATTGTATAAAAGGTGGTTATGGTTATGCTAATTTAGTATTTTTGATAGGATTTCTTTTTGGTAATATATTCAGTTACCTATTTTTAAAAGCTATCTCCTTTTGGAAACTACTTATTGGTCACTGAATTTTACCGTTGTCTAGTAGGACAGTTTGGGGGCAGGAGTGTTTCTTTGACTTTTTCAAAGAATTTTCATAGATTAGGAGAACAAAATGCAGGACAGCTTAACCTATCTATTCTTCTGAGCACTATAGTAAGAGGCATGACAACAACCTTTCAACCAACTAAAATCTCCTGCAGCATAGTGCCACTGTTTTTCTAACTTGACATCAAAGAAATAACTTCCCAAAGCTCTGGAACTGCTTGTGAGTCCAAGATCTCATTTGTATCACTATTACTTCAGCCACTCCGTATTTTATCTTCTCCATAATCTTCATGTAAGGGGTGTACTGCACTATCAGCTGGACAGCCCTTGCCTGTCACCCCAACCCCAGACTTTGCTGCACTGTAACACCACTGTCAGGCTAGAGAGAAGAGAACAATCCTACAATAACTGGTGTTTTAGTTCATTATTCTCCAGATTCTGGGGCTGATTTTATCAAGACTTCATACTGGACTCATCTGTTCATTTCCCCTATAGCTTTTGACAGCTCTGAGATTCCTGCTGACTCTACCAAAAAAAGGAACATAGTTTACCAGGAAAGCAGAAGGAGTGTAACTCTGACATACGGAGAGAAGGAAATCTTGTGTAGGCAGCCAACAGAAGGATCAGGAAAGCCCAAAGGAGTCATCGCCTCAAAACGTTCTGTTTCACATTGCTAAAACTAGTTATTTGTATACATTGGTGGATCTTTTCGGTTAATTAGGTGTTATTTAATGATCTCAATCACTTTCTAGGGACCTGTGGCCAAATACAGCCAAATACTGCCACATGGCAGCTCACACCATTCACGACTTTCTCTAATACCCCCTCTGTGGGAGGTATGTAAGCGAGTTACTCGGTCGCAAACCAGGCCTTGTTACACCCGGGTTGTTCAGCCTTGCCAGGACGGTTCTGGGACAGCCACAGCGACTGAAGCTGGTAAATATTTTACATGCAGACAGGTACTTACAGGCTTTTCCTCACCATAATAAAGTTTAAATCTCAGTCTTGAGCCGTCGATTTGCAGGTCCTTTTATTTTCTTAAAGATCCCTGCTATAATTTATTTTAGCATCTCTAAAGTTCCCGGTGGGTTTAAGTGTTGTTTTGGTGTTTTTAGGTTTGGGTTTGTTGGTTTCGGGTTTTTTCTTTTGCTTTAGCTTTGGAGCTCACTCGGTGTATTTCGTGGCTGCTGTTCCCTCCTCTCCCGAAACGCGATCCCTGGGTAGGCGGCCGGGGGCAGTGGCCGCCAGCAGCCGGCACGGCACCCCCGCGCTCGAAACCCGCCGGGATTCCCCATCCTGCCGCCGGCCTGAGCGCGCCCATCGTGGAAGCAGCGGGGAGCGGCGCCCAGCAGCCGCGGCGGGGCAGGCACAAGTAGGGCGCTGCCAGGCGGGGAGCGGAGCGCGGGGCTCTCCCTTCGAGAGGCGGGCGGGAGCCGCTCCGCGCACAGCGAGCCGAGCTGAAGCCCTGCACGGCGCGGCTCCGCTCGGCGGCCAGGTGGGTCGCCGGCAGCCCCACCTGGGCCCGGGGAAGAGGGGGACGGGACTCCGAAAGGAGCCTCCCGCTGGCTCCCGGGCGAGGCAGCCCGGCAGCGGCGGCTGAGCTGGAGCGCGGGGGCGGCGGGCTGGAGCCGGGCGGGGCGCGGGCGGCGGCTCCCCCTGGCCGGGCGGCGCTTGGTTTCTCCTGCCAGCGGAGGCAGGGCTAGGCGCGGCGAGGGTGGGCGCGGAGTTGGCGGCAGGGCTGGGGGCAGTCGGCGGCGAGCTCCGGCAGAGTTTGTTCTGCACGCGGGGCGGGAGGTGAGGGACGGGGTCCGGGACCGGGCTCGGCTCCGCGGTGGGTTTCCGGGGCGGGAGTTTATAGCGGTGCGGAGCGGAGGGGAAGAGCCCCGGGGTAGGGACGGCAGGTGGGGAGCCGCGGGACACGGTGGGCGGCAGCGGGTCAGACCCTCCTCTTCCCCTCCGTGCTACGCCGGTGGAGTCGACGGCCGGGTGGGAAGGTGGCGGCGTGAGCTGGAAGTGGGCGAAAACTTGTTCCTCCGCGTGTTCTCCCGCTCTGCCGCGAGGTCGGGGCCACCCGGGCGAGCCGCGTATCCGGGGCGGGGGCGGGGGACGAGACGCGGGCCGGGGGAGGGTGGGTGGGCGCGGGCAAGAGGAGCCGCGCCGCCCCGCCGCTGCCGTCTCCCTTTCCTCCCCTGCCGCAGGTCTCGCTGCGGAAAGCGGAGCGGAGCCAGCCCCCGAGGGGAAACGCCTGCCCCCGAAGAAAGGGCTGCCCGGAGCCGGAGGCGCCCGGAGGGAAAAGTTGCGTGCGGGGCCGGGCCGGGCGCGATGCCGGGGCGCGGCGCGCTCTGCCTGGGGCTGCTGCTGCCCGTCCTGCTGGGCTGCGGCTCGGCGCAGGCCGGCGGCTGCCCGGCCCTCTGCGAGTGCTCGGAGCCGGCCAAGACGGTGAAGTGCGTGAACAGGAACCTGACGGCGGTGCCCCCCGACCTGCCGCCTTACGTGCGCAGCCTCTTCATCACCGGCAACCCCCTGACCGACCTGCCGGCCGGCTCCTTCCCCGCTCAGAACCTGCCCGACCTCGCTTCCCTCAACCTCAGTGGCAACCACCTGCGGACCGTGGAGGCCGGCTCCCTCGCCCTGCCCGCCCTGCGGCAGCTGGACCTCAGCGGAAACGCGCTGGTCTCCCTCAGCCCGCAGGCCTTCGGGGAGGGCGGCAGCCCGCTGGAGGAGCTGGCCCTCCGCGGGGCCCTGCGCGAACACGGCGTCCTGCTCAGCCTGGCCGCCCTGCTGCAGTCCGGGGCCCTGCCCAACCTCAGCCGCCTGGAGCTGGCCGACAACGGGCTGCTGCTGCTGCCCGCCGGCATGTTCACTGCCCTGCCGGCCCTGCGGCAGCTGGACCTCAGCAACAACTCCCTGGTGGGCCTGCGAAATGTCTCTTTCCAGGGACTGGGCCAGCTGCAGAGCCTCAACCTCAGCGACAACTCCCTGGGTGTGCTGAGGAACAGCACCCTGGCCCAGTTCCGCAGCCTGCCTGCGCTCCGGCACATCGTCCTGGGCCACAACACCTGGGTCTGTGACTGTGCCATCGAGGACCTGGTGGCTTGGCTCAAGGAGAGCGACCAGGTGGAGGGCAAAGAAGCCCTGACCTGTGCCTCCCCTGACAAGATGTTGGGCAAAGCCCTGCTGAAGATCAATGGCTCGGACCTGAATTGCTCCATGCCCATAGACCTGCCTTCCCAGCTACAGACTTCATACGTCTTCCTTGGGATAGTCTTGGCTCTCATTGGGGCCATATTCCTCCTAGTTTTGTACTTGAACCGAAAAGGAATCAAAAAGTGGATGCACAACATCAGAGATGCCTGTAGGGATCACATGGAGGGCTACCACTACAGATATGAGATCAATGCAGACCCCAGGTTAACAAACCTCAGCTCCAACTCGGATGTCTGACGAAGTGCCCCAAATGCAGGGCAGTGCTAAGTACCTATGCATGAAAAGTAGACTTGTGCTTTACCCTTGTGCTTGCTTCCATCTCCCCTGAAAAGTCTCAGACATGCTTGTAACTTGAGGGGGATATGCCTCTCTGTGATGTCAAATTAATTTTTGTTTTGAGACACTGGACTGCTGAGCATGGCGTTCAGCTGCGTGTAGGAAACAAGCTGCTACTTAGTTTCCTCCTTACCTGTCTGCACTTGTGGGAAATGTTTTTTCAAGATGTCAAAAGAAAAAAAAGGATTCTCTCTGATGATCCAAAGCCACAAGAGTTTATAAAACGTTTACTGATGCAGACGCCATTCAACAAAAGCTGCCTCAACTTTTTGGGAAAAATAATGTTACGTTCCTCTGTGCCAGTTTTGATCTCGTATATCTGAATTGAGATACGATGATTACATTTCATAGACTATCTTGAGATTTTAAAAACAAAATAAACTCCTTTTAACAGCTCTTCAGAAGGAAATCAAATAGCAAGCATGCACAAATACTGTATAGTTTTACATGTTACGAAATTTACGATCTCAGTAAGTCCCTTACTATTTTGTAGTTACTTTTGATTGCAGTTTATGTGACTTGACAGAATTTTTTTATACAAACTGCATCTAAACTCCATCTAAACTCAGTCTGAACTGTTAAATTCAATAAACAGTCTTACAAGAACTGTTGTGTTTGCTGTTCTATGAGAAAAGTATGGACATCTAAGAATGTGAATAGTGCTATAGTCTCTGAAGTAATAGCTCTGCAGTAGTAATATGAATAAAAGTTTATACAAATGTGTAGCTTAGAGCCATAAATGTTTGACAATTTTGTGATATATGTTAGGAGAATTATACTGAGTTTAATTACACTGAGAATTAAATCATGAGAGCAGTTTCACTTGGCACAAACCCCTCAGACTGCGTTCTGAAAGCACCTGCATAATGTCAAGACAGATGTTAGGGTCCACTTTGCTGGGAAGGTACAAGCTAATAGAATTTTCATAAGGTCTTCTCTACCAAATTAAAAAAAAAAAAAAAAAATCAACCAAATTAAATTGTGGAGTTGGTAAGCTGAAGAACATTTTACCTGAACGGAATGGCTTATTGTAAAAAAATATATTTATGTGTCCTGAACTAAATTAAATGCAGCTCAATCGTGTGTGTGGTCAGCAAGCTCTAGGCTTGTGCATCACTACAGCATTTATTAGATTGCTGTTTCCTTTTTAAGGTCTTAGTACTTGAGAAGTTCTGTAGCGATCTACATCCAGTTACTTGATGGAACTTTGCATTTATCTTCATGCATTTAACAGGTGCATTCAGTATGGTATGTTGCTTACTACTTGTTTGGGAATGCATTTTCTTGTAAATAGATAAAGCATGCAAAAAAGCCCTTCAGAATGCCTAATTTAAGATGCCCCTCTGACCACATATAGAAGCGTTAGCAAGAACCTTGCAGTGGCTGCTGATAACTAGTGCACTTTTTCTAATCTATTTATGGTTTCTTAATGAAAAAAAATATAGACCAGCTGTAAAAGTGTGATGTGACTTGATGTATATCAGTTTATCTGTGGAGCTTTTTCCATGGTCACTGTTACTTGAAGCTCTTGAGCATCTCTCAGATTTTATGAATTGCTAGCTAATTCCTTTTGCTTTCAAAAGTGACAGTTTTCTCATAGACGTATACATTTGGTAAGAGCTCATAAATATAAAATAGTCTTTAAAGTATAAGAAGAAATATAATCTATTTTGGGCATCAGTATTATTCAAATGCATTTTTCATCTTGCAACTTCTGACAAAGCAAGTAGCACAACTTGCTTTTGACTAATTTTCTACTCCTTTAAATTGGATTTGTTTAATAGTGATTTTTTTAATGTACTTATGTGCATTTACCCTTAAAAGTAAAAAAAAGAATGGATATTAAGTACAACTCTTGTTTTGTAAATCAGTATATACTTTGCAATTAATGTGAATTAAGTGATAGCATATTTCTCCTGCTGTAATTTAAGTGTATGAGCAATATCTGGTTAATGGCATATGAACTAAGTTTGTGGATTCTTATAAAGCAGGCTGCCCATCTGAATATTAGCTGCCCATATTTTAAGGATAGTGTGAAAACCCCCGTGTGAAGAACTATTACTGTTGCCACTATGCAAACCCTTCATACTTGGTATACATCAGATAGTTTATGTAAGAAGCTAGAATTTACAGTAGCTACACAGTGTGCTTTGTTGTATCGGATATTCTGGAGATGATAAACTCACACCTGTACAGTGCCAAGAGGAGCAGAGCATCATCCTTGCTTAAGATGCTCCTGTAATATAATAGAGAAAATATGTGCAAACCAAGCCATTTCTTGGGCAATTTCCTGAGTTTTGTTAACAGATACTTTAAAGTAACTACAGTAAAAGCAATTATCCGTGATGTGTTAATGTAACAGCCATGCATTTGTAGAGCTGTGTAAGGACAGGCAACGACTTTAATTGCAGTCTCTCACCAACACACCGAGTATTTGTATAGTGGGCAAGTGTAACTATTGTTACTGTTACTACACATACTATTCTAAAGATTATTATTACTATTATTTTTGTATCTTAGTCAATGTAATAGAAATTTATTAGAGATCTGGTGACAGCTACTTTAAAATAATTTTTGTCATTTGCCTACATGTGTATTTATTAGGATGTAACATTTAGCATGTGTCAGTGTTGTGTTGGATGATGTTCCCCTGCAGTGTTTGACCAACCGTGAATGCTTTGGTGTTTTGTACAATGCATTATTTGATCTTAAATTCCCTTCCATAAACAGTGCTTGAAATTTGTTTTGCTTTTCTTTTACAAAATAATTAACAATGGTACTCAGAAGACACATAAAAGTAGCCCCCACTCTACTTCAGAATGCGGTTAAAAACTAAACACTTAAAAAATAATTAGTTTCGACATTCTTCTGAAGCACATTTTATAATCCTACTCTGCTTTGACACCTGAGATTCCAGTTGACTACTATTTCCAGAGCTGCTTATACATTCATTCTTCAATAAAACACATGCAGTTCTAAATGCCTCTAAAATATGTTTTGTATACATAAATCCCCTAAATTCTGCATGACACAGTTGTCGGTGAAAAACATCCAGATTAAAGTAGTGGGTAAAACCTTCATGAAAGACTGCACAGCAAAGAAGCAGAAAGGATCGTTTTTCCAAGGTTTAGCTGCTTTGTTAAAGCTAGTTTTAGCTGTAACAATTTAAATTTTTTTTTTTTTTTTTGAAAAATAGCACAAGGAATTGACATAGTTTTAAGATATTTTCTCAAAACATTTTGGATAAGTGATGTTGCCAGGTAAGAAAATTCCCCAAATCCTTTAACTGAGGTATGATATTAGTTCACTTTTATTTTATTAGATAATTTTTATTTTGCCAAGTCATAATATTACCAGTAATTCTGACATCTAAAAAGTGGTTTGAAGTTTTGCAACAACTGCTCTGAATCTTTTCATTCAGGGTAATTTACTTTTTAAGCACTGGCGACAGTCCCCAGTGACATGGCAGCAAGCAGAGCAGTCTGTTCAGACCCAGATTCTGTTGTTGACTGAGATGTCACTGATAACAGGCATGGCAAATTATTCAAAATATGTCTGCACTAGGATCCCAACTCTCATTATTCTTCTAGCATTTTCCCTGTGGTATACTCCAGTCTTTCTGCATCTGCATAATTTCTTTTTTGCCTCATTTTCTCAAGAAATACATTAAAAAGAGTATCATGAATCTGGACAGGTAGAGAAATCAGTCTGACTGCACCAATATTTTGAGATTTAGCATCTTCATTTCTCTTTAAGCCTTAATGTGGAAAATTCTTTGTCAAAGTGGACAGAATGAAAATTTGATATGCACTTTTTCTTTCTCTTTAGCAGCTGAATGTTCAAGAAGAACCATTCATTCTCAGCATATGATGAAGGAAAATAGCATTTGGTAAGAAAAATGTTTTGGTTTCAAGCTTCTAAATGACATTTATATTCTATGAGAGAAAGTGGAAGCTTGTAAAGGAAACAGAGGTATCTCTTCACAGTGGTTCAGCATTGGAAGTCACAATGTTATGGAAAGGAACAATTCCTGATTGAATCTCTCCGTTACGTTCTGGTCATTTTTATAGGTACAGCTCTAATTTCTTCTTGTTGCTATAAATAGAAACATTCTGTTAACAAGTGGCATCCCATCTTACAATATTTGCGGTGCAGGTGTTTCTACTGTGAGTTTCTTGTGGAATAGAAGATTGAATTTAATTCAGTGCCTGCTGATTTAATAGTGACCAGATCAGGCCCATAACTTAATAATAATTTTTTTCTTTTTTTTTTTTTTTTTTCAAATATGCTGCTTAAAAGGGGCAAAGGCCTTGGTTTGAAATCAAACAATAAAAGCCTAATAAAAAAGCAGGGGAGATAGAAAGCAGAACATTTGGAGAGTGCAGCATTTATCAGATACTTCACTCAGAAAAGAGACAAACCACGTGGGAGCTGAGGGTCCTTTGGTGATACAGGAGTAAGTGTACTTTGTTAGCTTCCCAAGTCAATACAGCAGTAGCAGAAAAGTGATTCTTTGTACCAACACAATAAACCTAACAGCACTTCTCTCCCACATTGGAAAAAAAACCATGAAGCCTTTAGAAGGAAGAATACAGGTTTGCAGTAAAAGGATGTCCTTAAAAAGGACTTTCACTTTCTCAACTGTGTTACAATTTATGTGTTGTCACATCCTTGGAAAAACCTTGCTATGCCAGAAGTCATCTGTTGCGTAGGCAAAACTTGAAATCAGGCTTTGCATTCCCAATGTTAGCCTAAATAGAAAAAGCAAACTATTAAGGAAATTAAACCGGTACATTAGACAGCATCTGTGGTATAGTTAATAATTTAATATTTGCAATTACTTATATTTTTCAAAGTATTCACTGGACAGCTTTTCCTATCTGATGTTAGAATAGCAGAATAACAGATTTGTGTTTCTAGTAATTATGCATGAAAGCATCTGAATAAATTAGCAATATTTCAGTACATACGGTGATGAAAATGCTAGAAATCTTGTGTTCTAGAAGGTTTCACTGTTGCAAAAATTTTAGATGTGCAAGAAACAGCTGTAACTTTTTCTGATTGAAGTTTGGTTTCCTAATTTAAAAATATTCTTGAGGAAAACCCCAATAAAATATTTACCAGTTTGCTTATAAATGTTATATGTTCACTCTGTTGATTTTATTACTATAAATCCTTACAGATATTGAGGTCTTTACTAAAAGAGTAGTTGTATTCCTTCTAGCCTAAATTGATATTGGGCTATGAATTTGCATGATAGAATAATGAAAAAGCAAAGTCCTTAGAGTTGGGCTGATTGATTTACTTAGAAAGAAGTCTGGCCAGTGAATATAAGAGATTGTGCTTCAATTGTTCTTGTTATTTGGGACATAGTTTGATAGCTTTTTTGGTTACAGTATATGTGGTATTAATTCACAAGTTAGATGCCGGTTCTAAATTTAACAGTGATGTATTTTCATCCTTTTAATTAGCAGATCAGGTTGTGTTTTAAAGTCTTAAAATACAAATTTATATAGTGAAATATAAAGGCACTGTTATTACTGATGGAATTATTAAGGAAAAACGGTGCTGAAACCGAGAAAACCTGGTGAAAACCACTGGGGTACAGAAAAGCATTCAGTTGACAAACTTTTATTCCTGCAACTTCTTTTAATGAAATTGTTTATATTGTAACTTCATGCAAATCAAAGGGAAGAATGGTGGTTTGTCTTCTCATAGATACCTAATACAGATGGCAAAAATTTTACTAGGTAGGAACAATTTTTTGAGGTTGTCCAAGGAGCATAGCTGATAATTTAGTTTTGTGTCTAAATTGTTTCCTATTATTGCTTTTTTCTCATTCTTAGGACACCTAATACAGAACGGTGTTTGGCTTTACACATGGTATATTGATCTGCCCTAAGTTTTATCACAGAACTGAGCTTAGTATCTTCCACTGTCTGCTTAGGTATTCCATTTGTTCTAGTAGAAATTCTCTTCTGTGCCATAGCCCAGGGTAGCTTTGTGTGATGTCATGGACATGTATACAATAAGGAACTCATTTGTCAAATGGACATTAACAGAAGTCAAATAGACATGTCAACATAATTCACTGTATATTCCATCAAGTAATGGTAGTGAAATAGCAAAATAAGAAAAAATAACATTTATTGCAAGAATGCTGTAAGCAGTCATGAACTGACACCACTTTGGAACATTTGAGTAATTAAAAGCTTCTTCTGAAGATAGAAAAAGAAGAAGCTATTGCACTCACAATTTTTTTCTTCAGGTAGGTGTCTTCATTCATTCTCCTTAATAGCTCATGAACAAGCAGTAACCGAGTCCCACAGATAGTTACACATTTAAATCCATTTCAGTCAGGGGTTTTACCCTACTGATTTTCTAGTTATATCTTTCAGAGGTGGGTGCTTTAGTCAGCCTGGAGGGGACTAAGAACTCTTAAACATCAGAAGACAAGAATTTTTATTTTATGTGTACACAGAAGCATTTTACACACACACATACATGTATAAATGTATTTATATAATCTATATATTTATATAATGTATTTATATAATGTAAAATTATATGAAACAAAAGAGAAGTAGAATTCAAGGCACACTGTACATTCTGTTGGCTAGCTAGCTTAGGGGCTTTTTTTTTTTTTTCCTCACATATTGGAAAGGGGACCTAAGTGCCTAAAGGGAGTGGGTATGTCCCTGAGAAGCATGTAAGACATTGATAAGCACAAGAACATGATTCATGTTCCTGCACACCTAGTGTGACCATTAGCAGGAAGTTAACAAAAACTCGTGCTGAGTGGTCAAGATTTTCCAAAGTGGCCAGTCTGGGGTTCTGCTCTCAAAGTAGGTTAAAGTGGCTTCATTTTCAAAAGTTCTTGAACATCTTTTGGAAAAATCACACTTGTTTTCTTTTTAATGTAAATTGAACAAAATACAGAAAAACCAATTTTCAAGTGAAAAGGTATATGTCTGGCATACACTTGAGAGAAAATATAAGTACTTGTAAGAACTTCTGAAATTCCCCAGTCTTTGTTCTCTCAGTAATTTCTCAAACTGACATCTCTGTAACACCATCTATCCAGAATATGCTTCCTCTTCACTAGTTTATTTAATCATCCCTAATCAGATTATTTTTTTCCATCACCTTTGTATTGTGACCAAATTTGATTACTTCACATTGGTAAGCAGAGGTAGAATTCCTAGGAAACAAGTCATGCATAAAATCAAATACTCAATATTTATTACCAAGCAGATTCTTATTAAGGTTTTATTTGTTGCCAGTCTTTTATTCAGGTTTTTCCTTTTGCTTTTGTTTGTCCCTTTATGTTTAGCTTTTCAACATACTAAAAAGTTCTGTGGTAGCCTGGAGGAACTCTCTGATTCCAGGTTCCAGTAATGAAAAAGGAGATCTCATTTTGAGACGATAGTCTTGAAAGAAACTTGCAGAAACAGTGCTTGAACTTTTCTGACAGGATAGTAAAATGTCACTGAAAATAGCTCTGCTAACTATATTATTCATTTGTCAGAAGCGCTACATGTGCAGAAAGAGCCGGAGTGCTGAATTGGTGATACTGATATAGATGCTGCTTAACGAGCCCGTGAGGTTTCTGCTACAATAGCTTGTGCTACCTCGGGTCCGATTTCTCCTCCCTACAGCTCCGAACACACTCTAATGTGCTCAAACAGGACTCAGAGGAGTTTAGGACATGCGTTCAGCAGATTGTGGTAATTTGTTTGTACTATTAATCATATGTGAAGTCCCTTATTTTCAAGCGTATAAAGAAATATATTCTAGTACTTGTAATTTTTAACACGGAGAAAACTAGCTGGCATACGCCCGGTTTCATAACTTATCTGTAAATACAAAAAAATGCTCTGAATTTGAGTTTGCGAGGAACAGATGTCTTTCAGCAAGCCCGAGTGTAAATTCAGCAGGATTTCCAATTTAATCCAGGAAATGATGACACGGAAATTTATTGCAAGCAGAGAAATAACTCGTTCTTCATCACAGTTATGCGGACTATGCCTTTTCCACGAAGCAGTGCAAGGTGTTTTTTATCTCCTAGGTTTCCAGGGAGACAATCACAATCCAGTAGGGGTTACTGTTGTTCTTAATAAAGCTCTCTAGATTTTGTAGTTTTAGCAATTTTTCTGATCAAAATCATAGAGATAGCAGATAGGATTTGATAAATGACACTGAGTAACATGAGCTGAAGTGACCTATTTCAAACACACACAGATGATGCAGTGGTGCACCAGCTTAGATTAGATGGTACTAGTGCTTTCACCAGCTAGAATCGTTTTAGCTGTCAGGAAAGGACCCAAAACTGGGCATTAGTCACTGCAGAGAGCTATAAAGACTATACTTAGCATTTAGCAGGTGATACAGAATATAGTATATAATACTATAATATAGTATATGAATATAGTATATCCAAAAGGTTTCTGATATAGGTGTGAAGCACCTTGCCCAATTCTAGGGTTTTTTGTGTACAAGTTATGTACTAATTCACAACCTGTATGTCTGCCCCGTGGTTTAGAAGGAAAATTGAAGTAAACAAGAACTGGTTGATATTAATCAAATTAATAGACAAATATGTCATCTCTCAAAATAATAATAGTTAGTGGTCTTATTGTTGATGAGAATTTAAGAAATCTTGGTTATAGAAATATATTTGCCTCACATATTTATTGTTATACGATCAACAGTGAAAACACATAAATTTTCAGAGGGGATATTCAGTAAAAGGAGATCAATGGATAGTACATCAGTGCTACTGAGGACCCTCCCAGTTTTATTTTCCATTATTCTGCCATGTGAAAGGGAGAAGTAGAAAAGGGAAAACCTTTGACAGAACAAACTGTTTAAGAAAGAAAGGTGGTAGATCCAAAAATTTCCTGTAATGACTGTCCTTTTTATACTTACTGAAGAAGAATATGGCAGCAATGGTGATGCAGAAGAAGATTGTATGGTTTCTTTCACAAGTTTAAGGTTATTTAGGTTTATTCAGGGTTTTGTGTTGTTGGAGCCAGAGCTAATTCATGCATTAACATTTAATCTAGGTCACCAGAAAGTACCAATGCCAGAGTGTGCTATACATTTTCTTCCTGAAGTTTTTACACAGCACCCTGTATCTTCCACTAATGCATAAAGCTCTTGTTCTCTCCTTCCCTCCCAAGGGATGTGTGTACACTGGCTGAGGCATACTGTATGCACTGTCTTGCCTTATGTTTCTGAGAGAAGGTAAAGCAAAGTAAAGCATCTTGCACTTAAAGGTGGATTTGCTTTATGATATTCCCTAATTCCCAACAAGTAAGTTCCTTTGCAATGCCTGCTGCTTGGAGAAAGTTTTGTCTCCCATGCAATAAGCCTTTTGTCTGCTTTAGAGGAAAATGTTAGGCACATTATTTTCCTCTTTAATTCAGTCCTAGATGTTCATCTTTCCAAATTAATATGATAAATACTCCTAAAATTATCTGTTGCATCAGGAAATAGAAGGTCAGCTGTGCATAAATTTGGTACCATGATGGAAGCCACAGGAAAATTATTGCTTAGAAACAGTGAACAAATGAGTAAAGATTCTACCCATTAAATAAGTGTTTAAACTACATCATAGTAACTAAACTCCCTCCCTAAGGATCCTGCTAAGCTTTCAAATGTGGGCAGCATAATACCCTGTGAACTCTGCTCTCTCCCCTTCCTCTCTCCCCTCTTTCTCTTTATTCTCTCTCTTCTCTCTCTCTCTCTCTCCTGTAGCCTGTGTTGTTCTGAGCAGTGTCGCACCATACAGCAAAAAGGACATGAATGTCATCATCCTCTTACCTTCCTGATAAACACTATTTTCAGCTCACAGTTGGTTTTAATGTCTTTTCTACATCAGCCAAAATTTAGCATGTGCTGATCTGAGCTTTGCAGTTAAGTGCATGAAGAATACAAGGTAAATTGGAGATGCACATGCAACTTGGTCAGCTTGTGAATTGCTCTCACTAGCTTTAAAGGATGAGGGGAAACATGTCCATGCCCTTTCGCTCTTCATATCTTCACCTCATAATGGCACAAGTAATAAAATACATTTTCTGCATTTTTAATATTTATATGTGCATGCATTTATATATATATGTGCACATTTATATAGTGCATTCCAAAATTCTTGCATATTTGATACGTATGGAAACATGGATTTCCTATATACAAGCCATGCTATTCTTGCTGGAAACTAATATTTCAGTTTTATCTCGTGCAGGCTTTTGCAAATAATGCTAATTGAAAGCTATTTATATTTTGTTCACTTTTTTAGATAAAAAAGAAATAGAGTCAAGTAGTTTAGAACTAATTATTGCAGTAAGCTTTGCAATAAACACTTTTGATAACAGGGATGATGGTTCAGGCTAGCATTGCAATTTTTAGCATCTATTAAGTCTTCTGAGTAGCTTTAGAATTCTGTAACTTGTAAAACAGTCAGACAGAAGCCTATCCTGGGTGAATAGTTTAGCACAAAATACTCCCTTGCCTTCACTTTGTTTTTATTGCTCCTTCAGCATGAGGATGCTGCCAATATTTTGACACTTTTTTTCTCCTTAAAATCTGCATCTCTCTGACGGTATGCCTTCAGAGAAAAAGAGCAAGGGACTGGGATATTCTTGAATTTTCTTGTCAAAACACCGGCAGGATAATTACCAAGAGATGATACAATTTGTCAACGGGAGGGTGGTTGTTTATGCATTGTGAGAGAGTGTCAGTATGGCAGGTACATTGCGCAGGTGTCACATCCTGCTTCTCAAATGCCAAGGGGTCTCCAGCCTCAAATGCAATAAGGGAGCAAGGGCACTTCTGTGAAAGGTGGTGTAAGACCCAGTGTTGCTTTTGTCCTCGGTTTCCCATCTGCTGGGCTCTAAAGGAGAGAGGTCTTGACATTATAGCAACACCTTGCAGGTCTCGAGAGCCATTGCACTGAAGGAGGTCCTGTGAGACATCATGCAATGGCTCTTTGGTCTTCGTGCTTCTGTTCTTTCTTCACTGCCAGTAATCCTTTTGTGGCCAGTTATCTTGGCTTGGTGGCTGTTTTGTACTGGTAATGAGACATAAACCAGGCTGATTACAGGGGAGGACTAGACCTCCATCCTTATTCCAAAATCACAAAAATGTGTGATCTGCAGTGTGACCAGGGGCACTCCAACAAGGAGAAAAGGAGCTTCAGAGGTATTTCCTCAAGCTCAGGGGATAAATTGTTCTTGGCAGAGATAATTTAGATTTGGTTGGGGAGGCAGAGTTCTAGCAGTGACAGGAAAAATGTTCTAAGGTGCAATTTGTGCTAGGTACTCTGGCAGCTCTCTTTAGCTCATCAGTTGCCCATTTCCCATTAGCACAAAGTAGTAACAGGGAGGCCTGCCCTTGAAAAAGGGAGGGAAAAGACAGGATACTTATCCTGATTTCATTTGAAACTTTATTTTTACTAGTGGCTAATACACAGCAGAACTCATGAATACTGTAAAAATGAGGAGTTTGTGGAGGTCAAATCATGACTTTATGACTCAACAATAAAGTATTTTAAAGGAGGAATAGGTAAGTGTTCTACCTACATTAGGAACAATATTTTTAGAAATATGCCATCAGAGAATTATATAATCATTAAGGATTATCCAAGATCATCACATCCAGCTTTTGACCAAACACTACCATGCCAACTAAACCACAGCACTGAGTGCCATGTCCAGTTATATCCAGTTATATATATATATATATATATATATATATATATATTTTCCAGAGATGGTGACTCTACAACTTCCCTGGGCAGTCCATTCCAATGCTTGACAATATTTGCAGTGAAGAAATTCTTCCTCATGTCCAACCTGAATCTGCTCTAGTGTGGCTTGAGGCCATTTCCTCTTGTCCTGTTGCTGGTTGCCTTGGAGAAGAGGCCAATCTCCATCTGACTACACCCTCCGAACAGATGGTTAAACAGAATGATAGGGTCACTCATGAACCTTCTTTTCTCCAAACTAAACACACCCAGCTCCCTCAGCCACTCCTCACAGGATATGCACACCAGACCCTTCTCCAGCTCTGCTGCCCTTCTCTGGACTCGCTCCAGCCCCTCAGTGTCCTTCGTGCAGTGAGGAGCCCAGAGCTGGACACAGCACTCGAGGTGTGACCTCACCAGTGCTGAGTACAGGGGCACAATCCCTGCCCTGGTCCTGCTGGCCACACCATTGCTGATACAGGCCAGAATGCCATTGTCCTTCTTGGCCACCTGGGCACATTTTTTTTTTGCTGAACTTTTTGGAGTAGGGCACAGCTTTGTTCTGTATTTCCACATTGCCTGGTACACTGGGTAACTGTTCTCTGTCAGGAGCATCCAAATGCTACTAGGAATAAATAACAGTAATGCTGTGCAGACTAATACACTGAACTTCCTTTCTTAGTTCTCCAGTAACACTTACTGCTTTATCACCACCAGTTCTTTTGCAATAGTGTAACAAATTCCCCAAATGCCTGAGCTTCCTCCTTCAGTACTTACCATGGACAAAATATTACCTTTGGGTATAATGTACTTAACATTATAAAAGGGCTTTACCAGGAAAGAGATTTTTATATGAGGAAATTTGAGACAGGCCTAAGAATTCTTCTTAAAACAGCTAAACACTGCATGCTAAACTGGGTGAAAGCCTCCAATGTAATACAGAGATTCCTGAGTTGGCTTTAAATGCATTGCTTTGTGTTTGAGAATTCTAGCTGTGGCAATACAGAACTCTTTGCAAAAGAATTTGCTCTGCCAGAGAGACTACTTCTTCCAAGGCTACAGCAACAACAGCAGAAAGCTTCCTCCTTTTTTGCCTTAACAATTCTTTAAAAGAATATTAAAACACCAACACAGGACCGATCTCTTATACAAAAATATTTCAAAAGGGACATCCTGTTTAGTAAACCAGAGTTAGGTTGTGAAAAGACTGCAGTGAAAGAGGATGAAATCATCCCAGATGATTTAGATTTTACCAGAAGCAGATTTTCTGCTGGAATCCATGCTGCTATGAATATCATCAGTGCCTGCCCAGGGCTCCTTCTCAAAGCCCAGCCAGTCTGTGCCATCTTTTCTGGGGACAGCCAGGTGTGTCCCTCAGCACAGCACCTGTGCTCATAGCAAATTCCCTGTGGAGGAGGACAGCCATGAACCCTGTAATGAGCTTTCTTTTAATAAATAAGTTGATAAAAAGGCCTGTGAAAGAGAATTTGCAGAAACTTCTGAGGGATGCTCTGGCCCAGTCAGCCATAAGGACCATGGCTAGTTTGCTTTGAAGTGTTTGTATCAAAGTAACGTAAACACTGCTCTGCTTCTCTTTCATTTATTTTCTTTCACATGCTTCCAAATGTGCTAATTTTATGCAAAGATGCCTTTTAGCTGTAACAAATATTTATCCTCTGCTGGAAGTGAGCTCTTTTGGGTACACAGCAGCACTTGTAAGCAGGAATTTGAGGAAGGCAGGTGCACAGCTGCTCCATTCCTCTTTTTTTCAGCTGGACACCTTACATTACCCTTCTCAAAAGAGCTGAACTTCCCAAGGTCTGTGTCTGTGTATGGAGTTGTAATTAATCAGCTTCAGTGGGAGCTGCATGTATAGTATGTGAAAGTAACTGAGAGCTCAGAAATGTGTATCCAGTACTCAATCAGTAATCAAGCAGGTGATTTCTCTGAACTAGCTATTTATATTCCTGGCCAGAAAAATAAGCACGTCCTGAACTTCTGAGCAACTCATTCACAAAGTAAGGCATTGTTATTACAAAGAAAAGAGCCTTAAAACACTGCAGCAGGAGGTGGAGGATAGTTTTCCTAAACATTTTGTGTCTTGTAAATTTTGACTCCACTCTGAAGGAAAACAAATAGATATGCTTTCTTCAGACACGGTGCCTCTGGTTCCTTGAAATAGCTCAGCTGCATTCTGCTTCTGATCATGTTGCATCAATGATACTTTTTAATTCATGAGCGGAGAGAAAGGCTTGGAGAGACAGGTAATTGCCTTACATCGGTTCTGAGAGCAGATCATGATTTGTCATATAACTTTTCTAACACTAGAAAAATTGCTAGTAAAGATGTTTAATACAATGAGCTGCTAAACCAGATGGTTATTACTTTATTAGTAAAGTGAGACTAGTAGACTTCTCTTATGGTGTGATTTATGTCAGATTTTTAGACTTTTGTATCACCCAAGGGCCCTGGTAAGTCCTAAGACTCATCTTGTACTGCAGGCAAATATCTTTAAAAATTCCATCACCAAAGTGAATATGATTTTCTCATCAAATTATGACACAAATTTGCTTCTTATATATATTTCACATTTATGTGCCAGATATATATATTTTTGCATATACCTCTTTAGGAAAGACCGAAATAGTTCTAGAACATTGTGACTTAGCATGTAATGCAGTTTGCAGTTATTTTACCTGTTGGCTCAGGAAATAGGCAAACTAATTCAAGCAACAACCTCTGCTTGCCAAGCTGTTCCCTTGGACAATTCCTTCATGTGACTGGAGTTTTCTCCCAGATTCGCTCCTGCCGACACATCTTTTTGCTGTCTTTTGAAGGAGGCTGAAGACTTAAGCAGGAAGTCTGTGTCACGGGATCTTGTAGAGCAGGGGCAAAAAGAGGAAAGGTTGGAGAATGCTCATGAGATTTTAAGGTCTTGAAGTTTAATTTCAAGAATGGAGTTCTTGAGGAGGGAGGAAGTTCAACTTCCTAAATGTCTGAAGCCAAATGGCTTTGCCTGGTCTATGTGCAAATCTGCCAGTTAAAACCGTGAAGATAGTGATTGTATGGTGATTGTATGTAATCACAGAGTGGCTCTATGTGCCCTCTATGGCTTGTAAAGAAAAGAATTGTCCCTTCTGGAAAGTATCTTCAGATAAGAACTTTTCTTCTTCCTCGTGCAGAGAGGGAAGCATTTGGTTCACTCAATAGCTCCAGTGACCTGCTAGATCATACATTCAGTAGCTTCCTGTCAGTTGGGACCTCTCCAACTTTCCAAGACTGCTCAAAAGTCATTGAGAGAGTTTTTGGGATGAATCAGTCAGCTCTTTGAAGATTCTTGGATGAATCCAGTCAGGCCCTATTGATTTGCAGTGATTTAGCTGGGGCAGCAGATCCCACACAGTTTCAGGGTCAGCTGTTATTTGGTCATTCTCAGAGTCATGGTCCTCCAACTCAGGGCACTGAGAGCCTCTTGGTCCATCATCCATGTTGAGAACAGGGGCAAAGAATGCATTAAACACCTGCTGCTTGTCTGTGTCCAGGTTTGTTAAGTGACCATCCTCACCCTGTAATGAGCTGATGTTATTTTTACACTGCCTATTGCCATTAATATATTTGAAAAAATCTCTTTTATTGTCCCCTACGATTCTGGCCAGCTTCAGCTCCACTTGAGCTTTGTCAACTGGATTTTCAGTAAAGTTATTTAGTAACACTAAAGTTTGCCTTCTTCATTAAAGTAATTGCACCAGCTCCACATTGTCTATTATCCAACAAAAAGATGCTTTTACGAAGCAGTGGAACAGTACTTCATGCTGTAAAATACAGTTCATTAAAATGCGTTCTCATTGAATTTTTCACTAGTAGTATTTGCAAAGTAATTATTAAAGGAAGGTGTAAAACCAATATTTTTATTTATATAATATGAAACTGTTATTCATCATCTATATGTTTTGTTTTATACAAGGTTTGTTCATTAAATCTAACCTTATTAAAGAAATTATACTGGGATGGAGAAATTTATCACATTTCACTTTTCATCAACAAGAGCTGCCTATCTAGTCCAGTCTAGTCTAGTGACCTAAGCTTGTTTACACAAGTCACAGCTCAATGTTTAATGCAGTAATACAAACACAATATGTAGTTCCACAACTCCTTTTAAGCTCTGGCATAATTAGCTTCCATTAACTAGTTAATGAATTAGCTTTCATTAATACCTCACCTCTACAGTTACAAAGGTCACCTTCAGATTCAGACAAAGGAGTTTCTGGTGGTAATTCTAAGAGATGGAAACTGTCCTCATTAATAGCTGTAGATGTTAATTCTGAAGTTTAACAAATACTACTGAAATTTGAACAGTAATATCAAATTACATTTACCTGTCACTTTCCAAGCAGTGAAAGTTCTTACCATGATCACAGCTGTATCCATGATGCATTTAATGCCATCCTGTTTCTTTTGGACTGTCATGGGTTGCAAATACCATGGCGAAAATTTGTGCTAGCCCTCTGCAGTGTAATTGTTTGTAGGTTTCTTGACAATAAAAATATCAGCATAGAGCCTAGTGTGGAAGAACTGAGAGGGAATGGGGTCTGGAGGTTGTGCTGCACAATTAGTTCTCACATGAGGTGGAAATCTGCCTATTGGGATCACATGGAGACTTGGAAGTCCTGGGTTTTCTAGATGAAATTTTTAGGCAGACGCAGGAGTCGACTCCTTTGCTACACATGCCTCCAGTTTCATGGTAGGCATCACTCATAAACTCTGTAGGCTGTCTCAGAATTCTCGTTTTGCTGAAGGAAGAGCTATGGTGTCACTCTCAGTATAGCCAGAGGTAAAATGTTTAAAAAAATAAAATAAAATAAAATTAAGAATATTTTAAAAAATAATTTTCTTCTAATGCCTGACCAATGCCTAATGTGCTTGGACATTTTGATGAAAAACCACTAGGATTTTTGTGGCTGTAAATAGAGAGCGTGAATGATGGACCTTCAAGGAGAAGAGGAAGCTCACAAGTTTATAGATTTGTTTCTTTTAAAAATAAAATAACCATGGAAAAAGAGCTCTTAAGATGGAAATGGGAGCTCTCTGTAAAGGCTCTTCTGCTAATCAGCAGCGATGAGATGTAGAAAAATACAAGTGACAGAAAGATCACTTCATTTGCAAGTATAATTGTCTCCAAGAGAGGTGTTCATACAGCCAAAGACATTACTCTCCTTGCCACTCATTACTGGTGGTTAGTGTAAGGGATGTCATGATCATGCAGGTAATGAGGAAGCAGGTAACTAACCTACAGCTCTTTGATGGTTGCCTATTGAACACTTGGCCTCCTGGGGAAGCAGCATAATATCCTGAGATGCAATATAAAACATTTATAGCCTCCCTTTTAAAAGGCTTCCAGAGGGGAGGGTTCAGCTTTTCCGTTTTGTTGCAGTGTGTTTTACTGGAAGAAATACACTGTGAAGAAAGGGGCAAGCAGAGAAAGTTACCAGTAATTATTATGCTTTAGGGCTTTTTGTTAACAACTTCCTTGGTCGTTTCTACAAACCAAAATATTTCAAAGCAATAACATACATAGAAACAGTAATTCATATTTAAAACAGGAATAGACAATATGTTAGAAATGTTTTTCCAAATTCATATAGAGTCATCTCTGAGTTTCAAACTGAGTACTGCAACTACCAGACAGACAGGGCCTCGTGTTTCAAGTGTAGAGCCGACTGACATATTCTAACAAGCATTTAGAATATCTGATGTACCTTGGTGAGGAAAACATGATTTAATTTATTTGCAAGTAAGCTCTGTACTTAATCAGTTAAAAAACATATACAGTGCATGATTTTTCTCACTTGGTATGGTATAATCTGTGACATGTGACAGGATATCCACTTTATTTAATTTTGTTAGGAAAAGTTAATCAAATCTAGTAACATGGTGTAAAAGTAAAAAAAAAAAATAGCCTAATAGAAAATCGAATTATTTACATTTAGTTCCATGTCGTAGTCCAGTCTCCTGAGGAAAGAATTTTATAACCTGTCCAAATTGATGCTGAATTTTACCATCTGAAGACACGTATTTAAAAGGAACAGTTTTGAAAGAGAAATCCCATTTTAATTGCATTTTAATCCACCCACAGAGATGCTGCATTTTATTGATTTGATTAGCTGAAGGCCATTCCTCTCGTATACGCAGAAATGCAAATTTCTGAGTCTCATCAGGCAATTTCGCTTATGCAAGTCAAGTATGTAGAAACATACATTGAATAGAGCAAAATAAAAAAAATCCTTTCCCTGCCTCCAGCCTGTGCTCATTCTTTCTAATAAGTTATCATTACTCTGAGCCATGTTTGCACATCCTACCTCCTCAGGGAGAAGAAGGGTCACAACAAGGAGATGTTCTAAGTGCCACTTGTCTCCATTTCATACCAGGAATCATTTTTAATGAGCACATTCACTCGTTTCAGGGCAATGCCCACCAAATCGCATCCCTCTGAGCCAGAACACATGGGAGTCTTTAGGAAAGGTGTGTGCCTTGTGAGCAGACCAAAAAGAGGCCTGCAAAAAGAGGCCTGCAAAAGATCCCATGATAAATTGGTAGCTGAAGTGGTTGCATTTAAAACATGAGCTGGTGTGCTTCATTATTCTGCTTGCAGCATTTGTATGGGAAAGTCCAGTAAACTAAGGTATAAAAATTTATGACCAGTTTGAATGTGGACAAAAATAGTGAGTTCATGTGTTTCCTGATGCAGATGCTGATGGACAGTAAGAGCATAAAGTACTCCTAAGTACAGAAACCCACAGAGTTTTGTTTAGTGTGACCTGTCACTGTGCCCCTACACATTTCTAACAAGGCAGCAGGTAACACTGCACAGTGAACTGCTTCAGCTTAAAAAATAGCATAGAAAGTATTTCTTGTATGCATGAACATAAACTATGGTACTAGGTTCTTCAGGGAATTTAAGTTAGAAAATAATTTAAGTTAGAAAAATTTAAGTTAGTTTTGTTGAGAAAACTCAACAAAGATTTATGAAGATTTAACTCCAGACTCCCTATAATGTTGGCTGGAGGTCCACATTTCCCCATCCAGCCTTTACTTCTATGTCCTTTTATACCCAGAAACCCGCCTTTAATTTCCTCCACAAGTTTGTAGTACCCAGCACAGGGTTAGTCCAGACAGCACAACAGTGGGAATCCTTGATCCCAGTCCAGGGAAGCCCTGCTGCCAGTGACGCAGTGAAGACGGACTGTTGCTTGTGCAACGGCGGGAGATTTCCTGTACAACATCGGTCTCACTTTTTTGGGACCACACAGAGCAAATTAGCCCTGTACCATGTATTATTCCATTTATGTCCTTTAACTTTTCTATACTCATCACAGGAGTGAGTCTGTTGCTGCAGCACAAAACACATAAATTATGTTTATCAGAAAAAAAATGAAAAAAAAAAAAAAAAGGATTTTATCTTTCCTGAGAAGTCATGTATGCTTTACTATCACTATTTACAATTAGGTCAATGCAGTAATCTTCATAATAAAGGATACCTCCCTTCCTGATGACATTACTCATGTTCCCCCAGTGACAGAAATGTTCAAGGGAAGATTTGTTGTGGTGACTGAGCAGGACATGGTACAGGAAAGCCTTATATTAGGTAGTGCTTCTGCTCCATCTCAAACTAAATAAATCTAGCAGAGATGCATACAAACATGTTTTAATTCTTCCCATCTTCTGAGAAAATGGACTTTGGAGACCTTATGTCTCTTCTCCGGAGTCTCTGAACTCAGTCATTTTCAATAAAAAGTGTCATGGAAGTAAAGGAATTTGAGAAAACCTTAGGGCAGCCCTGGGCCTTGCTTACTGTACTGTTTTTCTGTTAGGTTAACCTTCCACTGGTTATTTTGAATGTATTTTGATATTAATCCATTTTACATAAGATAAAGTACTATATTCCTCAAAAGAACCCGTAAGAGTAGCAAAGCTAGTTTTGTTTGATACTTGTGTGAGAGGAGTCACAAACTCAGATTCATACTGAGAAATTTATTGCTACCTGGTAATTGTTCACTCTCTCCTCACTCAGTCCAAGGACAATCTAGCAACCCTGTTCCTTTGGCTTTATGAACAGCCTATCGATCCAAAGACTAACTAAATAAAATATCAAAGCAAAGGTAAACCAGCTGTAGGGTAAAAGTTACAATATAACTAATACAAGTCTGAAAAAGCCATAGTCAAAAAAAAAAAAAAAAAAAAAAAAAAAAAGAGAAAAAGATGCCATTGCTGGGAATTCAATAATATGGAATAAAAAACTTGATCCTTCTAAATTTAAAGATATTAGAGCATATGCATTATTTTTCTACAATCTTTAAATCATTAATGTATTAAGTTTTAGGGTAGAGATGTTAAAGGGGAGTAGACCTGAGACAGTTCTTTGGGTTGCTCTGGGAATTTGAGAGAGAGTTTCTGAACTCCTCTGGGAGCCTAATGCTCTGTAATAAATGTAATTCATGAATTATTAATCAAAAGAGCATATACTCTCATAAATTATAAGCAACAGCTGAGGAAGTGACCGGAAGACCATTTCCTAGGACACGAGGAGAGTGATGCTCCAAATTTTATTGTTTTAACTGGGAAAGGCATAGCTACTCTGATTCAGTACCCTTAGAACAATTTACTCAACTCCAAGTATTTTCCTGCACTCAAATAGGCTGAATCCTCTATACCCATGCTCAGAGATGGATGAAGGGTAGCAAATACCACCCTGTCTAACTTTTTAACCAAAGAGTGACATTCAGAGCAAGCAGCCCACTCCACAGTGCGGAGAGGCATTTTGCACTGAGGCGAGGCACAGCTAACAGGCCATGCCAAGCAGGGCAGGGCTTCCCAGCAGGTTCCTCCAATGCTGCTGCAGATGGCCAGGGTGTGAGCCATCAGCCCAGCATGGCAAGCTCCTGTGGGGCCTTGCCAGAGCACCTGCAGGAAGGCAGAAAGAGCCAGAAACCGCTGCTTTGCCCAGATCTGTTGATGCGTAGGATGTTATCCAAAGGAAAGCAATGGCTTCCAACCTTGATTCTGGTTATTCACTTACTTTTTCTCTCCTTTGAGCGTTCTCCTGCTGTAACCGAGAAATCTCTATCAAGTAATTGCTACCTTGAGAGACAGAGGCCTGGCTGCCACATTTTTAAGGAAAAACCGAATGTAGTGTCTCTTTCTGCAGGTATTGAGAAATGCCTAAAATCATGGCTGTGGTCCTGATAAACATTTCAACATTTTACTTGTGTTTCAAAGATAAGAATAGGAGAATTTGGGCTTGTACTGAAATGCAAAAAAATTGAAGAAATGTGAGGTAATAGAAACCAGATCAGTCTCCAGAAGGTAGGGAAGCAGTGATTTTTACTTGACTTGTGACTGTCAAAGGGATAAGGTGTTGCTTCTGACACCTAGAGAAATAGAGCAAAGAGATCAGAACAGATGTGCCAAATTACAGTACCCTTATGAGGAGCTGCACATATTGTTAGAGATGTGCATTACTAATCTCTTAAAGCAAGTAAGTGGTGGGAAACAGGTGACCAGAGGCAGCAAACCTTGATTATGCTCTCTAGAAAGTTATTTGCTATAGTACTAGAATAAAAGTATCATGGGAAGGAATTATGAAGAGCTGTTACGTTAGTTGCCTGACTAACTATTTTAATAATAATAAACAACCTTAGGTAGATTATTCTGAAAATCCAGCACAACTGCCTGGAAACTTCTCATTGTTAGTCAAAAATGAAAAGGCAATTTCTACTCCGTTTCTATCACTCTTTGAAATTATTTTGCCTGCCTTTCTATGCCAACAGAGAAGGGAGCTGAGACCTAATATTTCTTCAACCACTTGTGTTGTCTTTGTTATCCTCTGGCTATTCTATACTTCCCATCATATCAACAGGGTTGATTCCTTCAGAGGACAGATCTGAGTGTTTCTCTCTGTGGCTACACGTCCATGCTAAAGATTTTTGTCCAAGAGAGCAGTGCTTATTCTCAGGCTAGGCCAGGGTACAGGGTTGGTGGTGTCCTGACTGTTTGGGACTGGCAGTTGCTAGAACAGTGACTACGCTGTTCTGCCCAACCATTTCACCAATTCTTCCCTGGATGCCCCACTGGCACTGAGTCCTAACAGCTGCTTTTCAATGGAAAACACCTGAAATATGACAACACCAAGTCCTGTGATCACAGGTCCAAGCAGAAGCAGTAGGTTCAAGTCCTGGCCATCTGTTTATTAATCAGGGAAGCAGACAGATGGAGTGACCAGCAATTGCTCTCTCTGTATAATGCAGTAGAAGGATAAGAGCTGAGGAGGAAGCAGCTGCTGCCCATTTCTCAGCCCTCTGTTTTGGAACAGTACCCAGATTTTTTAATACAGCCTTACTGCTTACATGCATCTCCTCGTCATGTAGCGTTTTTAATACAGCCTTACTGCAAACATGCATCTCCTCGTCATGTAGCGTTTTTAATACAGCCTTACTGCAAACATGCATCTCTTCATCATGTAAATGGAAAATAGTGCTTGACATACAGCCCCCTCATAAAAACAAACTGCTTATGCCTGTGGCTATAAATATATACACGCACAGAACTCTCTGTATCTCTTTATCTATAGATATAGTTACACATCTCTGGAATTACATTTTCCATGCTTCTGTCCTGATTGTCCCTTGGTCCCCACACTATGATGATTTCCACATCAGCAGACTCCCAGTACTTGCTGGTATGATGTAACAAGACTATCATGTATGAATGGAGCCAAGATTGGTGTGATTTACACCCAAATGCTCTGGCCTGGATTAGACTGTGGAATTAAATGGTCTGTTCATGGGTTTTCCTTTTGAGATAACTAACTTCTTTGATTCAGAAATTAGCTCGAAATTAAAAGAAAAATGCAAACGCCAAAATCCTAGTTTATATATAGTATTGCTGCAGGCATCTAGGAATGAACTGAGCTAAGTGATTTGACAGCTCAGCATTCCTCACATGCCTCTCCATCCTCAGCCCACTTTGAAGCAGAGAGGTGGTCCCTCAGAGTGACTGAGGACAGGTTTTGGGACCAGAAACCCCAGCTATCACAGCTTCCAAATCTGAATGCCAGACTTTGTTTCAGTGCTTCACAATGACATACACATGACATACACTAAAAATGATCAATGATCTCAGGGAGGCAGGGAAGCCAGAAAGATAAGCCTTGAGTTCTTCAATGGATAAAAGCAGCACAGGTTTTCTCTGAGTCTGGCAGGTGGGGAAGGGGAAATTTTTTGTCTAATGGTACTCCTGCTGTTCGTTGTAGGACAGTTTCTCCTGAGTAGGTATCCAAAATACAGAAGCATAATTCCCAATTCTCTACACTGCGCTAAGGAGCAGTACTTCTGGTCCAAAATCATGAAGTGCACTGTTCCAGAGCAGCAGATATCGATACCATGTCCTGGGGCATACTGCCTCTGGTTCTAGTGTACAGTAGAGAGGAGGAAGTACTCAAGAGATTCAGAGAGGCTTGGGAAGGGATACAAAGTCCCTGGGGCCATGAAAGCACAGACATGAGCTGGCCTGGTGCCATGGCTGATAGAGAGCTGGGTACTCTCCCTAGGCTTTCCCACTAATTTTGTGCAAACCCTGTCACGCTGGGAGTTCACCATTCCCATACAGAGGTCAGCACCTCACCCATGCCCCAGCCTCTGCCTGATGCAGAGGAGGAGGAATTAAGCCAGGCTGGGGCTGAGTGCTGTGCCTGCAGCCACATGCTAGGAAGGAAGGTGTGTGGTGTGAAGCTATATTTTTCTCCACAGGCATTTTTCTGAGTCAGGCATGTGAGTTCCAAAAAGTGGAGGGGCTCTCCCTCCCTGTTTTCTTATCAGGTAGGTTTGGTGCTCAGTGGGTAAGCTGTTTTTAAAAATAACTGTGAAGCTCTTCACTTTCCTCCTGCAGTCAAGCAAGGAGGCAATTATTTAGTTCTGCTTCTAGGACAAGGGGTTTTGAATCATTCTCTGCATTCCTAAGTTAGGTAAAGGTAGAAATTTTGACTGCTTCAAACCATTTTCTTCTTTCTCACAGCCAGAAAATAGAGATTTTTTTGCTCTTCTCCAATGTTTCTTTGTGTTGGTGGCCACTTATGTCCCAGGTTACACTCTTCCAAGCACACAAGGGGAAGAAAAATCACCCTCCTGAAGAACTTTCCCACTTTGCACCAGAAAGACAATATTTTAACATTAAGCTATGCAGCATCTTCTTTAGTTTAATCACCAAATGATTAAAAAAAAAAAAAAAGTGTATGGTCTTTCTTTTCCTTTTTTCGGGAAAAAAATGCATTGATTTCATTTCAAAATCAAATAAAAGAATAAAAAAAGACACAAAATAGTGTTCTAATGCAGATTAACACTCACATCTAAATATATGCAATATGTGCAATATTTACATATTATATTATATGCAACCTTTTTTATTTGATAAAAAAATGGTATCCATCTGTTATTTTTTTTTATTTTTTAATGTAATAGAAGTAAAAGTTACTTTCAAAGACATGAGGTAATGTCCATCAATAATTCACTTTCAATGGCTCTAGTACTTAAAGATAATCATCCACTGAGCCGTTTATTAGCCCTGACAGAGTGAATACAGTGTCAGATATCACTGAAAGGCCTGGAGGATTAAGGCACCAACCCTGCAAACTCTGACATGCTTGCCATCAAACCAGTCTCCAGGACATAGTTAAACCAGGTCATAACCCTTTGCTTGAAGTAAATGCATTTGAGTCTGTTCATGCTTTGGATCATTGCCTCTCTGGCTGCAGGGAAAGTATAAGGGTTAGCTCAGCACTGGAAGAAGAATTTTGTATACATATAATATACCTTTTTTTCTTAAGCATCATAAAACATATACAGTCTGTATTATTTATCTATATACTCTGTAAAATATTGTAAAAACTAGAAGTAAAAAAATATAAGACTGGTTGAATTTTTCAGTGAGGTTAGGAATTCAGTAAGCAGACACCTCTCATCAATTACTTTAAATCCTTCAGTTATGTACAAGAAAGAAAAAAACTTTTCCTTCAAATTCTGGAATCATATTTGCTCATGTAAAAAACACTCCACTTGTTTTCTGGTTTAGAGAGTGCCATAAAATCAGATCGTGCTGCTATAGCATCAGGATGCATTTTATTCTTATAATAGCTATGATGTCCCTGATTTTCTGTACATCCAAGGAAATAAAAAACCCAACTCACCAATATTGTTTTTTCCCTAACTTAGCACCTTGTCATATTGGGCTAACTGGTAATATATTCTGATTAGAAGCAATGATGCTAAAGGAGGAGAAAAATGAAAGACGGAATATTAAATCTGATCCACATGTCTAGGTCAATGTTGGTGCCTCATGTAGCAAATCCTCTTTTATTGGCAGTACCCACCCCTTTCTCTGATCTGCCATATCGAACCACGCACTGGTTGACAAGTGTACATTAGTCTCATTTAGCATTCCCTCTCCTGCAACAGCAAACAGGACAATAACTGTGCTGGGCTGTGTTTGGAGAGGAGCCCCATTACTGCCCATGCTTGGCCAATGACTCCTTCGAGCTGCCCGTGTTCCTGAGGGGAGCAAACAGCTTGGCAGCAGCAGCATTCCTGACCCAGTGCCCAAGCTGTCCATGCCCAACACCTGAGCCAGGAGGAGGAGGAGACTGTCACTCATCTCCTGCCCAGCTGGTGCTGCCCTGCTGTGCCCTGTGGAGCCATCTCCCAGCCACCTCTGCCACAGCATGGCTTTATCTTCCCTTTGCAGCCACCGGCTCCCTGCTTCCTGGAGGGCAAGAAGTTCCTGCCAGAAGCACGAAACACATTTTATTGCCATGTCAGTGTCATGACCTGCTGGAACAGAGCCATGGAAACTTTTTCTAAATGGAAAACTAAACTTTTTTTTTGAGCAAAGTGGGAAAAACTAGCTATGTAATTTGCTGCAGCAGTGTGTACAGAGCAAACTGTGACCCAAAGTGATGTACTGTGAGAGTAAAACAAGCCCAGTCTCAAAGAGGCTTGGCTTTTCTTACTTAGGTCATACTTAGCTTAAACTTGTCCATGTAATTATTAAAATGTTCCTACTTAGACCCAAAAAAATCCCTTCTGCCCTAGAAGTAAGATCGCACTACGAATTTCTTCTTGTGAATTTTCACACTCTTCCCAGAGTAAAGAATCTGATTTCTCTTTTTCAAATAGATCTAATTTACACTCCTCTTAGAGCCACAACTTCTCATATACAATAAACATTAATTTCTTCCTTTTCTAAAATACAGAACCTGAAAGAAAACATAGGTAGGATCTAATATTTGAGAAGAATTGAAAAGAGAAAGGGGAACATTTGTTGTTATCAATTTTTTGTGGGAAGTCCATAATGTCAGATTATGAACTAATAAAACCCAGCCCATTACTACATGACTGCTGCTGAAGGCATTAATGTGCTAGATACCTTCTTATATTTTAAATAAGTGAGCTTATTAATTAAATATAGAGAAATTTTTGTGCACTGTAACTGATTTGAGTACCACTGTTTTGCCATCAAGACAAAAAATACCTTAAAATTGAGTGAAAAAAAATGCTGAAAATTAATACAAATCCCAAGTTTTTACCAGGAAAGCTGAAGCAGCAGTTATTTCTATCTAGTTCTAGAAAGAGGCACAACCATGTGTTGCAGCATGTCAGAGGTCCTGTTTCCAGAGGTTCCCAGGTGAACTCTGCTGTTTAACAATGCAGCTGAGCACTGCAGCCTTTTCATCATTGGAGGAACTAATCTGGGTGTTTCTCAGGGGAAAATGGAGCCAGGGAGAACTAGATTACAGGCCTGTAATACCTTTGAGATCTCTACCCTTTTGGTCAAATATAGGTGAAATTAGCTGACAAATGAACAATTGTAAATCAAGACCTGAAAAACAGATCATGTAAGCCCAGCTTCCTTTGGAAAGTAGGCTATGGAGGCAGAATGGACCAATGCAGTTCTTTGCATCTCTTATACACTGAGAAAGCAAACTCACACTGCCAAATCCACAAAAAACAGCTGCTATATCTGATACAGGGTGTCAGGAAAAAAAGCATGCACAAATTATGTAAAATTTGCAAAAATTCTCCCTTACTGTCACTCTTTAACCACAGGATTTTAACCAAATGACATTATTTTCAGTAACAGAAGTAGTTTTCAGGAGAGAAGAGTAAATCCTTCAGTGAAGGCAAATTTTGAAAGGCCAAGATGCTGATACTCTGCTTCTATATCAGAAGGAAAGACCTCAGTAGAAAAACAGAAATACATTTATATTTGGTGCAGCTCTCAGGTAATTTCATCAACCTTAACAGAATGATATCTACCACCCAGGAATGTCTTCCATTTTTGGTGAAAGTGCAGAATACAGCAGGATTTGCTGTCTCTGCCTCTGGGCATGCACTCTGTAGCCAAATTTATCCACCATTTTAAAGTCATGCCTAACTTTGCCCAATGTCAGTTGTGTTTTCAAGTCTTTTGCTGAGACTGGACCACTGTCAGTTTAAATTTTTGGCTAGGTGGACATTGTGCCAAGTAGTTGACAGAGAATGAATATGTAGACTTAACAGCTGTTTTCAAACATTTCCAAATTTGTAGCTTGGTTCACATATCGAGCCATTGTCAGATTGCTTTGCTGAGCAGAATCAGTGCAGCATGCTTTAAATATCTACTCAGAGACAACTACAGAAAGTGATCAGCAAATGGCATGAAGCAGATGTACAGTAGCTATAGAAACCACAGCTTACACAAAACAAACAAGCATGGACCATTACCTACAATTTGGTTCACGTTCCTTCAACTGCACCATAACATCTGTTGTAAGGAATCTTGTGGGGTGGGCTGAAAAAATACGTTAAACACAAATATTGCTGAACAAAGAATAAAGCCATTCCAAACTTAATGGTGCTACAAGGGTATTTAAATGTACCAATAAAGAAAGTAATGAAGGATTCTGTCAGTGCCAAAGAAAAACACTGGAGAAAATTAGCTACAGCGACCTGCCTGTGGAGCAGCACACATTACACCACACTGCAATAATAAGATAGTGTCATAATAGCGCTCAGCATCAATTAAAAAAAAGAAATCAAACTATTAAGAAGTTTGGCACTACTTTTATTACTTGATGGTGTACAATATCACCCTTGAAGATTTTGGGTTTTCTCCAAAAAATGGGACTCTTTCTTCAAAAGTTGGTTTGAAATGAAGGTTGGATTGTAGCTGACAGCAGTGACCACAACCTTCTTCACCTCCTGCAGGGTCTCCAAGAAAATATCTGTCTTGTTAAAAGCAAGAAAAGTTAAAAAAAAAAAAAAAAAAAAAAAAAAAAGAGAAGGAAATGTAGAAACAGACATCAGAAATGGTGAGGTATATATATTTCTATCCTAAGGCACAAATTAAATTCTTACTGCTCATCACTTTGGGTTTTTTTGCTTTAATTGTAGATCCTGTGTGCTGATGCCCTGGAGAGCACTCTGATGTCAGAAAGGTGCTTTGACTTGACTCTAAGTCAGGATGCTGAATTTGAAAAGAAGCATGAGAAAGCAAGGAGATTACTGGGGGAATCAGTTCATTTCATAGCATCATTGAAGCTTTTAGTTTAGGAAAGAATTTAGGATTATTGAGTCCAACTGTTAACCCAGCACTGCCGAGTCCAGCACTGAACCATGTCCCTAAGTGCCATAAGAGTGCCTACAAGCAGGGCACACCCAGCAATTGACACTTGAGTGGCAGCAAGTTCACCCCAGAGCTCTGTCTGGGCAGCTGTGTCAGTCATGGTAGGTGTGGAAATTAGACAAGCCATGGCTTCTGCTGGGTGGATGCCATCACTCCCTGCCTGAACCAGCAGGCCTTCAGCACCCTTCCTGCACACTCTTCCACAAGAACTGCTGCCCAAACTGGCATGTCATTCCCTGCTTGTCCACTCTGCTTGTGGTACTCCTGCACTAGGTGATATGCAAATATATCAAAATGAGATGATCCTTGGCCTTGAATTGTTGCAGTTTGAATAGACAAGAGAAAATGATTGCAGAAAGAAAGGGCTGTTGAGCATGTTTTACAGGTTAAAAATTGACATATTGGGAGATAGTACTTCAAGATACAGAACCTGCAAATGCACTTGAAGGAGTATTGCTGCTCTTTCTCATTCCAGAAAATATGTCCTCAGTCTGCCAATAGTCCATGTACTGAAATAAAAAGAATCAGTATTTTCCAGGTTTTGAGAGTAAGGTAATTTCACAAGTATCCTGGCAGCAGAGGTAGGAATGACCACTCAGTATAATTCTCTGTCAGCATGCAAAATACAAAGAAAAGAAATAATCTCCTTCAAGGAAAATGTGACTTTTTTTTCTTTTTTTTTTTCTAAAATCACCCCCTCTAATAGCTGCTACCAAACTGTCTTTTTGTTCTTTGAGGTATTCTGCAATAACAATCTCCAGTGCTATCTTAAGATTTGATGGGTATGTGGAAAACCAGCGTATGTCAAGTTAGAAGCAAGACATGTAGGACATTTAGTTTCCCAAAGGATTATTGAATAATATTCCTCAAATACCTCATCCAATGCATTTAACAATATTTTTTCCATTCATTATTCATTTTTCATTACTTTCACATCTTATAGAAGGAGAATTTTCCCCAAAAGTTTAAATAAAATATTTGCAATTTAGTTCATTTCATTATTCATTAAACTCTTGCTTTCATTTTCTTTTTCATAAGCACAAGTTCAGCAAAAACAAGTGTTTAAACTGTAGATAAAGGGTGGGGATAAAACTGACATAATATGGAACTAAAGAAAAAATTCCCACAATTTTATAGTTTCAGTATCTGGAGGGTAGGATTCAGTAAGGGAAAGACATGGGTTTCTCTGTGAACAAGTATCAAGTTTGAGTGGAAGGGAATGATGGAAAGTGCTCCCAGGGCTACTCCTTAAAAGTAACCTTCTTCTGTGAAAGGGAGTTTTATTTGCCTCTCCCACAGAGCAGGACACTCTGAACTGTGCAGGCTTGATAATCCTTTTAAAATTATTTGGTATTAGTTTTGTACCAGTTTGTATTCTTTTCCGGGGAGTGACTGGAAAAGGTCATTTGTGCATTGTGAAGAAGCAGGAGGCATCTGAACACAGCCTGTCATCAGAATTTAATGAGATGATCCAGACTTTGCATGTGCTTGTAACGTCACAGCTATGATAATAAAAAGCATATGTCTAATGGTTGTTTCTTTTTTTTCTTTTCTTGATCGATAGAGGAGTTAAAAATGGGACAGATAAAATAAGAAGAGGAAGGAAAGCTAATAGCTTATCCCATGTTTCCCATTCTGTAATAAGGTGTCATTTTTAGGATATCTTGTCTCTGGTTAGCTGAATGCATACACTGAATAACTGACCTGCTGGGAATTTAACTAACAAACTCCAAGTCTAAACTGCAGCTCTAAGCCAAATTTCCATATTTTCCCAAGGGTGAGCTGTCAGCTCCTACTCATTGGCACTTTTTACATTAGGAGTGTTGCATTAGGCCTAATGCATCTTCCCTTCCTGAAACATGTATAATTGGTGTTGACGTGAAAGTTCCATATAAAAATCTGTGGTGAAAGAATTAGAGGAAAATTATGTTAAAAACAAACAGGATATTTCTAAAACCATATTTCACATTATTTAATATGGAATATTAAAAATGTGCCAGAAGGCAAAACAATGTTCATTGTTGCCAGTCTGTACAGAAGCCTCCAGAGGAGGAATCAGAGGGTCATCCATCCTAAAAAAAGGTTTGCACAGGGTCACATGCACTCAGGTTTTGGGTACCTCCGAGGACAGAGATTCCACAGTCCATCTAGACAAACCATTTCAGTGTCTTACCATCCTCACAGTAAAAAAAACACTTCTTTTTTACATTTAAATAGAATTTCTCATATTTCAGTTTGTGCTTGTTGTCTGACTTGTCCCTGGGCACCACTGAAGAAAAACTTCATTCTTAATGCCTCCCATGAGGTATTTATGCACAGGGTTAAGATCCCCTTGAGCCTGTTCTTCTCCACACTGAGCAGGCTCAGCTCTCTTAGCTTCAGGCCCTTCACCGTCCTCATGGCCTTTCTTTGACCTATCTCCAGTATGTCCATGCATCGTGCTGGGGAGCCCAGAACCACACCCAGCTCCCCAGACGTGTCTCACTGTTGGAAATGCTTCTTCCTAAACAGGTTGACAAAGAGGGGAAACCATCCCAGTCACTTGAAGATGATGCAGAGATGTGAGCCAAGAACTTCCAGGCCCATGAACTTCCTCTGCTTCACTCGTAAGGAATGGTTTTAAGCTCCTGTTGGAGCTGTTTCTTTTCATGCAGGCTATTGTCACAGGTCTGCTGTATCCCAGATAAACAAATCCATCACTCTGTTTCCACTAATTCTTCTACAGTTGTGTCAAGATCCTTTAAACTCCTATTATTCTTCTCAGCAGAGCCATGAGCACGTCCATTTACACCCTTCAGATTCAGCCTGACTTTGTAGAAGATTCTTGGCAGGTGATTCAACATTTGTGTTTTGCATCTATGTGGAAATGAGAGAGGGCTAATGAGTTTCTATTCACTTGGGAATAGAATATCTCCAAGTTCAGCTATACCTGCCCTTTATGCCTTATTTTAGCCCCAAACTCAGCCACCAGAAGCAGCTGTAATCAAATTAACTTTTTTTTTTCTTTAAATGCTTTAAATAAAGAGGATCAAATAAGCACTGAAAAAGCTGAAACTCCACAGTGTTTGGAAGATAGAAGACATCTATCCAATTAAAAAAAAAAAAAAAAAGAAAATCTGATTTTGTCCTCAGAGGATGTCACTTCCTCAGGAAAACACCATCTAACATTCCAGCTTGTTCAGACATACTACCTATCATCACTAATATGCAATACTTTTTTCCTCCTACCTGACATTGAGTCTGACAGAGAAAAGAAGTGGTTAATGAGCAGAGATAAACCAATTCTAGTTTGAAATATTGCCTGTGAAAAACATCAAATAAAAAGGGGGGATAAATTTTAATTTCCATGTCAATAGTTCTTTAAAAAATATAACCATGTAAAAATGTGGAAGTGCATATGAAATACCAAAAATAAATTAGTTGTCCCCATGTAGTTTTGTATGCCCATTATCCTGTTTAGGAAACTAGAAAGCTGGGATATTTATACACAGTGATAATTATTTCTTATCTGTTCAAATCTAAATTATGTTTAAATATGGATTTTCTAGGATCTACTTTATAATACCTTCCTCCAAAAGCTTCAGGGAATAGGAGCTTAATTAAGAGTGTTTTAGAAGCGGACTTCAGAGTGATGTTCATTATGTTTACTTTAATACCTTTAGCAATCATATTACATGGAAATTTATAAGCCAGAAAGGATGTCCACCATGAAAAGTTGTTCTTCATGTAACCTCAGACATTTCTATCTTTGACTTCTTCATTGTTTGCGTTCTTAATACTTTGAATAATATAGAAGCAATTAACTGTGTGTAATTGTAGCAATTAATTGAAGTGAGTTTATAAAGGGAATCACAGATTCCCGTTGCCTCCACATTTTTTTAAAGTAGAAGCTAGCAGCACTGCATTTTTAACACTTGGTCTTATAAATTGTTCCATGCTGTTTGCCTTAGGACCTGCTGATGACAATAACACAGACATGGATATGCAGGAAATGTGCATGTAAAGGAAAAATAGATTTCATATAATGCTACACTTAGCTTAGACTTTTCAGACTTTTGAAGGATAACTTGTTAATATTTTCCAGTTTATAAGTGGTAGAAGAATGAAGTTCTGAAATCCATTTGAATATTTCTAGAAAATTCTAATGGTAATCTACTACTCAAAGAAAATATCAATAAAGTACTTGTCTGTGGAAAGAAATATAATTTTTTCCTGGAAATACAAGGAGTGTACCATCCTCATCTGCAGTTCACTTTGTTCTGCTCCTCACTAACTTGCATATTTCTGACCAAAAAACACATTTGTAGGTCAGAAAAGTTAATCTAGTGTGTCCTGTAAGACACCTTATGAGTTTTCAGTCTGGTTTCCCAGGGAAATGCAGTTTACATGATCTCGCTCTCTGACCATCCATCACATGGCGACTACAAGCCCATCTGACAGAAAGGCAAGATATCAATGATAAATCATTTCCTGCAAATTTCATGGAAATCTGTGGCCAGGCAGATGAGAGAGATCTAAATAACATCCTGTACTGAAAGAAAGGTTGCAGCAGGAGCCTAACCTGGTCAGAATGAATTCCTCACGTGCACTGGATGGCTCATGGGTCACACCATGAGCCTGGCACAGGGGCTACTGTGACCCACACACAGCCCACCCCACTCCTGGCCCAGCTATGGAGAAAGAGGAATACAACCAGGACACAGGGATATCATAGGCAGGGAATGATGGGCAATTCAAGCCCAAAGGAAGAGGCAAGATGGAGATAATGCAGGGGAAGTTGGACAATGAAAGTAGGGGACAGCTGGTGGTTTATCATGACAAGGGGTATGGAAGGCACTGGGTTATTACTAGGGCGAAGTGAGGCAATGGAGAGAACAAACCTCTATGATGGTGTTTGTGTTAGTTTCATTGGTTCCAATGAAATTATTTGCAATTTGTCTGCTTGGAATAAGAATGGAAATTACTTTTATATTTGCTGTTTTTATATGTCATTGTTGAGCATTTCACTGCAATAGAGGCAGAATGCAAAACTCAGTATTGAATCTATTAGCATGAATTTTGCTGAAGGACTTCAAGGACTTAAAATGCTGAGATTGGAGTCAATATTAGATTCAAGCCTCTTGAGGGGAAGTAGAGCCATGTTTGAAAATGTATTTAATATGTTCTGTTTATTTATTTATTATATTGTAGTTCCTCAGTATTTTGTCCCACAGTTACTGTGAAAAAAACCACAACAAAACATAACCAAAACAAACAAAAAACCTTCCAAACAATAAAATTAAATTTAGTATTATATAGAAAAAGAAATGGGAATAAGGTCTGTAGATAGTGCATCATTCTGGACCCTCAGTGAATGAAAAGATTTAATACTCCTATTAAAAACAGCAAATAAAGAGTGATTGAGTATATGAAGCCAAATAGCTTGTATTCTGTTTAAGTATATCTTCTATCCAGGCATAATTTGAAGTTATCTAAAAATTAAGAATCTGCTACCAACACTGGTAATTTGTTTCTTATTGATTACAAATAATGAATGTTCTTTATTTTCCATTTGTATTTAACAAGCTTGAGTTTACAGCCATTAGTTCTTTTTACCACAGAGTTATAGAATCACAGAATCATTTAGACTAGAAAAGACCTTCAAGACCATCAGGTCCAACTGTTACCCCAAAACTGACAAGTCCACCACTAAAATCATGTCTTTAAGTGTCACATCTACATGTCTGTTGATACCTCCAGAGATGCTGACACCACATCTCTGGCCAGTCTCTTCCAATGCCTGACCACCCTTTCAGAGGAGAAATTTTTCTTAATGTCTAATCTAAACTTGTCCCGGCACAATTTAAGTAATTTCCTCTTTTCCCATCACTTGTTACCTGGCATAAGACAGCAGTCCTCCCTGGCCTCAACCTCCTTTCAGGCATTCCTTGAGAGCATTAAGGTCTTCCCTGAGCCTCTTTTTCTCCAGACTAAACAACCCTCAGCCACTCCTCACAGGACTTGTGCTCCAGACCCTTCTCCAGCTCTGCTGCCCTTCTCTGGACTCACTCCAGCCCCTCAGTGTCCTTCCTGCAGTGAGGAGCCCAGAGCTGGACACAGCACGTGAGGTGTGACCTCACCAGTGCTGAGTACAGGGGCACAATCCCTGCCCTGGTCCTGCTGGCCACACCATTGCTGATACAGGCCAGGAAGTCGTTGGCCGCCTTGGCCACCTGGGCACATCCTGGCTCATGTTCAGCTGCCATCAGCCACCACCTCCAGGTCCTTTTCCTTTGGGCAGTTTTCCAACCATTCCTCCCCCAGCCTGTAGAACTCCAGGGAGTTGTTGTGACGTGAGGGCAGGGCAGGACCCAGAACTTGGCCTTGTTCAATCTCATGTAATTGGGCCCATCAATCCAGCCTGTCCAGATCCTTCTGAAGAGACATCCTGCCCTCCAGCAGATAAGTACTCCTGCCCATTTTGGTTACAACTGCAAACTGACTGAGGGTGCCCTCGATCACCTCATCCAGATCATTGGTTAAGATATTAAACAGAGCTTGACCCAACACTGAGCCCTGGGGAACACCACTTGTGACTGGATACCAGGTGGATGTAACTGTTCACATCCACTCTGGGCTCAGCCAAACACAGGTGGTAAACACTGGCAGGCACCTGCTTATAACAGGGACACTTATACAAATTATCTCACTGACTTCAGCATACATAAGTAAATGTACTCTGCTGCAGAAGAACCCTCAGTGAGAGTAAAGGTGCACATGAGATCTGGGAAAGTGAAATTCCATCCTTGCTGATATTTGAAAAAGCTACAAATTCATCAGGCTTGAAATAAGATTGTATTTTTAAGTATTTTTAAGCACCTGGTAGCACTTGTGTAATAGAAAGTCTATCAGCCTTTTCAACATGAAACTATAAACACTTGATAAGATCTAGGAGCTCACACAGTGTACACAGTGTCAAGTTGACATGGTTGGCTGGTTGGTTTTTGGTTTGTTTTTGTTTTTTTCCATTCTGAGTTGCTCCAAAAGCAGTTGTCTTTCTATAAAAGAAAAATGGGGACATTTAATTTCTTTCATTATGACAGACAAAATAATCCTCAAAATGTATTATGTTTTAAAAATATATTTAATAACCGTTGTGCTGTGACTTAAATGAATTCTGTGGCACATACAGGTTTTGACTGTGCAGTTCCCTTTTGTTTAATATTTTAAATTATTTAAAACAACTCTCTCTCTCCTTGAGATATAATTTGATATCTGGAAAACTTGAACACTAGGTGATTTCAAAGTGTCATGTCCTTGCCTCCTGGCAGCTCTCCTCTTGCTGCTCATCTCCACTTCTGTTCCATCCTCTGTTGTTCCCCAGTTCCCAAAGTGCCCTTGAGCCCTAGCTCCAGTATTGCTGAGGCCACGGCAGAGGCAATAGCAAATGTGCAGAAGCTTAACAACTTAACCCATGTGCAACATTTAGATCTGAGAAACCCACTCCAGTCAGCACTAAGAGCATCACTCACAGCAACAACCAGTAGGGATCTTGAGCAGGTTCTGATGAAAGACATGTAGTTATAGGGAAATAGCATGGCGCAAGTTCTTCTCCTTGTTGTCATCTTCAGTTCTGATACTGGCTGCATTGGAGACAGTCCCAACAGGGGAAGATCAATTGAGACCACTGTTCTTCCTGGCTGGATACTGAGAAGATTTTTTTTTTTCTGTTCCTTTTCTTTCTCTCTTCTGGATTTTTCCTTATTCATTTTTTTCCCAAGACTTGATTTGTACCTTTAAAATCAACATATTCCATCAGCTTCAGATGCTCCTAATCAATCACTGTGCAGATGGACAAGCCTGAGCATTCTCTGTGCAGCTATTTCTCCTACTGTCTGTCTTTGATGGCAGACATAAGTGATCGCTGAAAGAAGAGTGTTACAACAGATAAGTCCATAGCAATGTTTCCCAAAAATACCTCCCTAGACCAAGTAACTTGTGATTTAGGAACTTTCCTGACCCAGAAATTCTCAAGTTAAATGTTTCAATTAGGAGTCCTGGTTGGAATTTTCTAATACAAATGTTTTCCATGTTTTATAAACCCATGAAACCTTTTACCACCTCCAACACACACTGTCAGGGATTTCAATGTCTTTCTGCACTGTGTGTGTAGCTCCTTTCTAATTCATTTCAACCTGCAATTTTCTGTCTCTTCCTAGTGCCCCTCAATGTATTAGAAAGATGTATAAACAGTTTCCAGCCTTTTCCATGCAACTTCATGTCTCAGCATGACCTCCTGGCTGTTTACTTTTCCCCAGGCTACAAAGCCCAAGTCATGCAAGGCTAAAGGTTCATGGCTTATGAAAGAAGAAAGAGAGGAGTCAAAGACTTCTGCTCAAGTCAAACCATTAACGTTTCTGAAAGTCTGGGAAATTCCACAAACAGAAAAATGTGCAGTCTAGCCCAGCACAATGCAGGACCATAAAAACCAGCATGATGAATGTCATACCACTATGCACAGCACAGTGAGTAGCTGTGGATGAGCTTTCAAGGGAGTGCACATGGTGGGATTTAAATGTTCATCATCTGCTTTCCCAGCTTATTGAGGAACCCGGGTTCATTTCCAAGAATGAGGAACAAGGTACTAGAATTTATATTTTATTAGAAAGATCTCAATAAGCAGCCTCTTCTGGCTAAATATTCAGTGACTTCACACAGCATTCTTCCAAATATATAAATTTCTCATGTTTGGGTTGCAAGACAGGCACAAGTTCGAGACCACTGTTGTGAGTGTCTGCATATGCAAATTTTTGATAATTATCCATAGAAGAGACATTGTACACAGAATTCTCATCATGATGAAATAACCTTGCCTGGATAGGAATGGAAGACTGCCCATGTAAGAAGACTCCTACTTGCACACAGTTCTAAATTGAAAAGTGTTTTATATTTTCATGTCTAGTAACACAAAGAACTCTAAACAAGCCAGAATCTCCAGAAAGAGAGACTTCCCCTTGAAAAAGAAAACAGACATATGGAAAAAAAATAATTATAAAGACACTGTAAAGTTAATTTTTGTTATGGCATAGTGGCTGAACAATAAAAGGTGATTAACTTACATCATAATATCTCATAATTGCATCTCAGATGTTGCAGGTGTGGGACTTAACAGATGAGTTAAAAAGCAAGTTTTGCTTCTAATTTGCCTTCTTTTTATTTGTCCGTAAGCCTGCTTTGTAGCAGCTCTTAAATTTGTATTTCTGGTTTAATTAAAAAAAGGCATAATATATCACCTTCCTATATGGTGATAGGAAATTAATTTTAAAAACTCTAGTTATAAGTAGTTATGTTAAGATTGTACCAATTTCATGAATAAAAATAGCATATGCTGCATAGTGAGCTCTGTATAATGGCAAAAGAATAGAAATAGGCAAAGAAATATTTACGGTCATTTAGTCTTGTCAAAGCAAAATGGATTAAAACCTTGTTTGAAGAAGGTCAACTCAGCCACCAGTGCCTTTCAGAATCAGGCCCTTACACTTCTGCCAAGTTGATAGATATTTCAGTCAAGAGGATTTACACACTAAGGAGCAGGTGAATAAAAATATTCCCTCTTGGTCTAAATTCTGCAGTAAACAGATCCCAGGAGTATTCAGGCATTTAAAAAATTAGTGTTCTAGGCAGATCCCACAAGCAACAAGCAAATGGAAATTGTTTAGTTAAGATAATGCAGCTCCAATTTTTGCTACATGATGGACTAATGCTTCCATGTCCACTGTCTCAGATCCTTGGCTGTCCCTGATTTTAGTCCTGAGTTATGTGTCCAGACTACCAAAAAACCTACATGTCTTAACTGACATGCAATCCAGATAGCACCAAGATATAAATCAATCTCTTGGTTTTTCCTTTGTGGGCTTCCCAAATGCAGTCAGACAGCAGGACAAATGGCAAAACTGGAAGTATACTCCACTGTGAGTCATTGCTCAGGTAACAGGTTTCTGCCTGGAATGAGCACCCACTAGTCACAAGCACCCTGTCTTTTCTGTTCTGAAAGGGCTGAATGAAGTGCTGTTCACAGGCCCAAGGTTCTGTCCTTTCAACAACTGGAGGCTGCAGCTGTTTAGGAGCAGTGGAGAAAACAAAAAAGCCATCAAAAACAAAAACCTGAGAGCCAACAGTTTATATGAGCAATGGCTTAAGTCACTGAGATGCTTTTGTATGCATTTCTAATGCACTCATTACCATAACAGCAACAAAACAATTAATTTTCTTCCTTTCATTTTACTGTTATGATAATAATTTCCATAAAATAGGAGTCACATCAGCTGATTTCATATAAGGTATTACCCCTGTTTACAAATGTTACTTATATTGGGCAAGCAAGATCTGTAATTCAGAAATGATTGATCTCCAGAGGGTCACAGCTCCTACCACAACATTACTACACACAGAGAAACACAACCCAGCTATTTTCTGCAATAAGAGGCTGTACACAATGGCAGATCAGCTCAACATGCATTAACTGAAACTCCCAAGAACACATTTCCTAGGGTTTTCCCCTGGATAAACTTTTTGAACCATTACTGCAAGCCTAGGTCAACCCTTTCCAACTCTTGTGCAGGAAAAGTATTTCCCTACCAAGACTGGATACACACCTAGTGAGAAAGGAAGGACATACTTTGTCTTGAAGATATATCTGAGCTCAGTGGAGGATCTCAGCACTGTCTCACACACCATTCCCATGATTACCTAAGGACATCAGGTCTAGCTACAAATATTAAAAAAGTAGTCCACAAATGGTCATAAAAAGATCCCCAAGAGAAACAGAATGGGAAGGTATTTCAAGTGAGTTGCCTTACAAGTCTCTCCTCTGCTCATTCTACTTAATATTTTCATCTATATAGGGCTAAATGGTTAATGAGAAGTTATAGAGGTGACAGAAGTTGTGCAAGACCAGGACAAATTTTGAAATGAACTGGCAATGTAGCTGTCCAGAATCAACAAGATTAATTTAGCCTGTCTTTGATTCAAATGGATTGTGAAGGGTTTATTCCTGGCAAGCTATTACAGAACAAATCAATGGGGATAACAATCAGCTAGAAAGCTGTGTGTTGGTGAAAGAGCTGGGTTTATAGGAGCCACAAAACTGGTATGGATGCAGCAATCTAGCTCTGCAGAAGAAAGACAATATTCAGTTTGGAAAGCATTACAGAAATGAAGTGTGCAATAAGACAAAGATATTTTTCTGTCACACCGAGTGTCAGTGAAAGGTTTCCTCGAGCACTGCATCCTGGCCTGGATTCTTGAACATAAGACAGAGAAAATGCAAGGAAATATGAGTAATAAGAGCAGCAAGAAGGTCTGAAAGAGAAAATCTGCAGAGGGAAAAAAAAAAAATAGTCTGTGTTAGTTCAATTTGGAGAGTGAGGACAGAGAAGGAAATGGAAATTTTGCATAATTATAAAGATTGTTAGAAGTTCTTCTTGCTAATATTACTGTATTCAGGACAGATACTAGGGAAGAGTTCTTAGTAGGGTAGAGAGAGGGTAGCATGGTGACCACAGAAGATTATGAACTCTGCATCAGTGCAGGATGCACAGGTTATGTCAGTATCAGTAACTAGCAATACTAGAACATAGACCTGGGCCCTCAGTCATCCTCCCTGCAAAACCATCAGTTGTTCTAGGTCCATAAGAACCCTCCGTACAGGCCTGGCTTTCACATGTACTATTCCCAAGTACTTTTCCCAACAGACAGGCTTAATAGGAGCATTCCTCACAGCAAGATAGGAGAGCTTCAAAGTATATTTCCCTGGGCCATTTGGTCTCAGGGCCAGAGAACTGTGTCAGGCAGATTTAATGTTTTAGGACTGCAGTCAACCAGTAGAAATCCATAGGAAGGCAAACCCGCCTCTGCAGATGAGGGGTTAGGATATATTGTAATATCTTATCTAGTCCTGTACGAGTGAACTTGTGTTTACTGAATAGTAAGTTGACCTTTGTTGGAAAATACAGAAAACTGTGGGCTATGGTACAATCCCAATTAGATCCATTTTCCAGAAGCCTTATAAAGATGTAATGAGGCTGACCTTCATACAAAAGAAAAATCAGTCTAATATAAATCAAGTCCAACATCTCAGCTGGAGATAAACAACTTTTATCAACCAGAAGATGCAGAACTAGATTTATTGTTATATGGCATCACAGAAGCAAGCCATACCGAACGATGCAAGGATATTGCCCTTCCATCATTTTGGAATTCAGAGGGGGATAAAAGGTCCACACTGCATCACAGCTCTCAAAAACAGCCTCTCAGCACCAGCAGTGGGCCCAACTTTATCATGCTTTGCAAACAAAGACAATGTCTATAACACAGTCACTGCTCAAGCTGTGCTGTGATTGATGGCAGCTTAGCTGCCATAGCAAGGAGCTCAGTGTAGGCTCCATCTGCATAAGCACATTATTGCCCTGGATAGATTCCTGCTGTTTTGGGGGCACTTAACCTAATCCTGGCTCAGAGAGACCTTTGCTGCAACTCCAATGTAGAAATGGCAGGCAAAAGAGGCACCTCCTTTGGCCAGCTGAGCCACAGGAGACAATCCCTTTAATTTCTAGAGGGCTCTGTTCCTGAAGACTCAGCATCAAGAAGCACCTTTTATATTTATATGGGAAATACTTCAGCACGAAGTCAAGGTTTTATTGGGATGTACTCCTCACTGTCACCACTCTTCCCTCACACACTGAAGTTCTACTTCGTTCCTCCCACCATATCTTGGCATCCTATTTTCTTGGGAGACAGTTTAAAGAATGAGAATATGTAGTCACTGAGTGGCCTAGAAAGTGGAAGATAATGTTATGAATTTGTCCAGTAATTATGAGCAAAAAATTCTTCACCTTGCTTCAAGAAAAGGAGTAAAATGTTAAGTGGCATGTGCCAGCCTATCAAAATGGGGAAATCTTGTGGACAGTGCATATTTCCCTGCTGTGAATTTCTTGCCCCTGCTCCTTTCTATATTCATAGACAAACTCAGTTTAGGCATTTTCAGTTATCTAGTTTCACTGCTGCAAAAAAATACAGACAAAACCACTGGCTTTAGTGAAGGTAAAAAAAGAGATGATGAAGAGCCCCAATTTCTTGAAATCAATCAGGAGCAGGAGAGTAATAAAGGCAGGTCAGTAAAATGTTCTTTCTGAACCCAAAATGCAGTTATAAAATAGAGGAGAGAATTTGAGATACTTGAAGTGACATAGGTTTAAAATAAATCTAGGTATTCAAACCTGCTTCTGAGGTGGAAGATTACTTTGAGGAATGCTTGAAGGACCTCATCCACTGTCTATTCTTTTACAATCCCACACCATTTGGTCTAAGTCACCTGAGAGAAAAAAAAATGTTGAGTATATAATTTTTTCCTATTCCTCCTGGGCGGTCTGCTTCATAGCTTGAAATCTGTATTTTTGTAGCAAATAATTAAATAAATCAACCCCCTTGAACCCAGCATTTAGGTGGAACATTCAGCACACTGCACCTTTGAGTCATCAGACCCAGACCCCTGCTATCTCCGGCAATCACAGCACATAAACCACTTCATAAATCTATCTTGTTCCATATTAAGAATTCTGTGGATGGCTGCCCAATTCTCAATACTTTTTAAGCTCTATCTGAAGAACGGAAACTTTCTCCAAACTTGCATTTAACATTTATTCACAGAGAGCTGTTCCCTTTGGTTCCATGGCAGGGAAACCTTTCCTTAGCTCCTCACTCTGTACAGCACTGTCCACAACCCCAGTCATCATCAAAACAGCCTTTCCAGCCTCATACAAACTTTGCTATGCCAGAGGGAGCAAGCCAAGCTTGTCGCAATCTCATCCAGCATGACAGAAAATCTCTGTCCCTCTGAGTGACCTTCCTCTGCACAGTGCAGCAGCTGGAATCCACCATTTTCTGATTTGTTTGGGGGTTTATTTATGGGTTTGTTTTGTTTTGTTTTTAATTGCATGTCCAAGGTTGCACTCAGTTTTCCAGAGAGGCTCCATACTTGTTAATTTGCAGCAAAAATATTTAAGCCGGTAGGTTTTAGCCTTGTTTTCCCTTTCTTCTTTAGAGCATCTCACTGAGTATGATTAACCATCACATGTATGTTTCTTCTTCTTTCCTCTCTAATGGCAAATCTCAGGTTTATAATGGTAGTTATTGCTGTTAAGTTCCTATTAAATTTTCTCCCATTTCTGCAATTCCAATTTAAAGGTTCAGCCAAGTTCTTTATTTGATATTCAAATCCTCGTTTGCCGTGCTGGCACAGCTAACTTTTTCATTAGCAGCAGTTTTCATTGCCACACAATTTTCTTTTCCTGTTTAATTCATTGATGAAACCAGTAAATACTCAAACTTTATAATATATTTTTTTTAAATCCAAGATACAATATCGCAATTTTTTTGTTTAAAAAAAATTATACTATGGAGCTGCAGTAAAACCCATCATACGTAAACTGTCTTATTCTATTTTTCACTTGCCCCCATATCTGATTATTTTAATAAATATCTTGCTTTCTGATACAAACTGGATTTCTGAACGACAACATCATGTAAACCTTTATAACAAAAAACAAAAGTTTGGTATCTTCATAAACCTTTCTACCCTAGATTGATTTGGGAATATTTTTAGCCTGCTGTATTGAACTGTTCAGTAGCATGAGAGTTACTGTTTTATTGGGGTTTTATTTACAAATGTAGAACAAAGCATAGCCTTTATCATACAGCTGCTACCTTAATAAAAAAAAATGAGTTAATGCTTGCTAGTGATCTGAGCTTTGCCTTGATGCCTGAGGTTAGGTACCTCAGCAATCCCCAAATATGTGTGGCCTGAAGCACTGTATAACACCATCCACTGCTGATTTGACTGTGGGTCCAAGTTATTAGGTTTGCTGTCCTTTTACAGGACAGGGAGATTTCATTTTGGCAAGAGCTGAAGAACACTAGTGTTTCTATGCTCAGTGCCTGCCTGCAAAACCTTTTATCGCTCTTCCCTTTTCATTCTCTTTAGGAGACAGCTTCAGCAAGAGAGCGACAGTATTTTGCTGCCCAGTGCTGTGACACAGGCAGCCAGATATGGGATGTTCTGAGGTCGGATGATTCATGCACACTGAAGAGAAAAAGGCTAGAGACAGTGCATTGTCCTCAAAATTAACCCCACTAACAGCAGACCCCACAATAGAGCAGAATGAGAAGCACCAAAGTGCTTGTTCATGCCTCTGCCTTCTCTAAGGTCATTAATGTTTGCCTGTGTAGTTTGAACTTGCTACAGTTTCATGATTAACAGTGGAAATGTGCTAGGATATGCCAGCTCCATATTTTTTCCCTGCTCTGTCCCTAGAAAAACCTCTGAGAGAAACTTTTTCAAGCAGGACTGTAAATATGGAGATCTTCTCCCATAAGATTAGCTTCCAGCCAGACCAGAAGCTAGCCTAGAACTTCCTGGCTAGTGTGAAGCCTCTGTGAGTTTCCTGTGCTAATTTATTCCTTCTGTGTTGAGCACCATTTTAATACTGAGCTCAGCCAGAGCCAGGTGGGTGGTAGAAACAGCAAAATTTTTTTTACCCCTCTCTTCTCCAAGGTTCCCTGAATCTGCTGACTAAAAATTTTATTGGAAGTACCTTGGGTTTCAGTCTAAAGTAGAAACAGCAAAGTTTAAAAGCATGTAGAAAGCAAAAAGCAAACAGAAAATTAACAGGCTGAATTTGGAAGAAAATTTTACACAAACTATTGTGTGCTTCATCTGAAAGAGTGTACAGTCAAAATGGAAATCAGTTTAAATGACAGGAAAGGGAAAAGAGAGGCTGGAAGAAATACACAGTGAAACCCTGGAAGATTAGTGCTTTAAATTATGAAAGGACAAGTGACTCTCAAATAAGGAGTCTCCACAGGCATAATCCAAGTCCATTTTTAACCTCCCTTATCCTTGCTAGATTAAGCAAGGACTTGGGAGCAACTGGACAGTAAGCCAGTAGGAATCCCCCTGCAATAAATGGAATAAAATCAGTCAAACAGCTTTGGAGCTAAGTGCCACAAACAAGCTAAGTACCACTGCACTGGGGTGGCACTGCATAATGGTGTGCACATTGTGACACAAGGAGCAAGGACTGCTCCCCTGGCACATTAATTCAGAAGAGCCCTGAGAAATGGAGAAGCCTGAAGACCTCTTTGTTGCAGCCATATGAAGGACAGAAGGAAAAGTAAGACAAGAAAACCTTACATGCCATTTCACATAATGACTGTCCTGCACAGGCTGCGCTGAACGCGCCACACCTAAGTATCAATATTAAAACAGAGCTAGGATAAGAAAAGTAAAGGGGAAATCCTGTTTACTAGTAAAAATATAAAAAAGTCCCCAAAATTATAAACTGACAAGAATGCTCTCTGCAGTGTAGTGTGAAGCATATTTTGCAGTATCTAACATGCCCAAACACTGACAATCTATTATCAGCCATGAGCGACGTTCTCAGGTTGTGTTGCTCAGAGTCTGTTTTCAGCAGAAAATCTCACCTCTGCTAGCTGCTTTCAGTGGTGTCTGCACTGAGAGGAATAAAAAGCTCTGCAGAGAAGCATTATTTTAGCTTTCTACTATTCTCACCAGAATATCCTTTCTCAATTACAAAATAAACAGTTTTATGAATCTTTTAACTAAAACTAACTTTACAAAGAGAAAAATGTATACACACATGGAGAGAGAGAAGCATGTATACATGTGTGTGCTTGTTTTGGGGTTTTTAATCTTGCATATTAGGATATATTATGGCTGACTAATAAACTAAAACTCAGAGCTTGTGAGAGAAATAATTCCATCTGTCTGTCAAAGGTATGAACCTGTAAACTTAATTACAGAAATAGTGTAAGTTTATGCAAGCAACAAAGAACTAACAAAACAAACAAAAATATGCATAAAAATCCAAAATTTTTCCAGCAAAACCATGACGTCAGATTTTCTCAGTGTGCATATCTGTGTACCACTCCTTGTTCACCTTTATTCTGGCTGAATTCTTAGCTGCTTGATTACAAAGTAATACAAACACCAAAGGAATTAGAACATCAGGATTCCATGGTGTTATGACAAATTTAAAACTAAAAACATCCTACCTGGTACTTCTCTTTTTTTCCCCTTCTTCCTGGTCTGCCAAAATGTTAACAGCAATGCCATGTATTCAGTGTCTCTGCAATGCCCTCTTGGATGGCCTCCCAGTGCCTTGGCACGTGTTGCTCTTCCTTGGCTCTGACCTGTGAGGATGCATCTCAGCCATGAGCCACGGCACTGCTGGTGACAAAGCCCCTTTGCTTTCCAGTCAGAGCTGATGTGCCAACTCCGTCTCTAAAAAGCAAAGGATGTGCATCTCACATGATCTCCCTTCTCTTCCCACCTCTCCACCGCCTCTGGGGCTGGGCAAGGATTAGAGTTTGCATGAGCACCAGTGAAGCACCACGCTGGAGACCTCAGTCTTGGCTGAGCAGTTGTGTGCAAATATTTGGCAAGTGGTAGGTGTACCTACCATTCAAAAGCTTTGGTAACAGCTCTGGTTTCTTCACTTGGTAGTTGGGCTTGATGCTTTACTGTAAAATATATCCCATAGATAAATAAATGTACATCCCAACATAAAAGTACATCCCATATATGTATACACTATAGTACATTGAATTATAAAAAAAAATCACACAACTTACTGGATATTCTCTGGGGATTCATTGTTTCACCAGGTGAATAGAATCTAACACAGAATGAAAACGCAGGAAAAAGTGTGAGGTCAAAGAAACATAGCCATGTGTCACCTTACAGGAGAGGTTTGGGCATGAGAACAACTAAGACATATCAAGAGCTATCATAAATATTTATATAGTGTTGCAGAAATAACAGGTGTCTTATAATCAGCAAAGTGTGTCAAACAGATAGAACCTCTGAAGAGCTAACCTCCAAACAGAACAACAATATCTCTGGAGATGGGATATGGCACCTCTCCCCCTGAAGTGGAAGTAAGTGCATCGGGCAGGATAAGTCAATGCACTAGAATTCCATGTGTATGTTAGAAACTGACTGGATTTACCACATACATACCTCAGCCAGAGCCTGCTGGAAAGATAAACTTTGGATCCAGAGCACCAAGCTAGGAATGAGATCATCTTCATAAGATGTGAGGTTGTACCCATTTTCTGTTCAGCATTTTCCAGGTGGAGATTTAATGCAGATTCAGAGACACAGATAAACCAAGCATTTCTGAACCATGCTGAGGATCTAACTGCCCTTAAATCCTCTTCTCTGTCCTTTACTAAACTGAATTTAATGCCTCCTTTCAATGAGAAAATTTTCTGTGAAGCCATTGAGTTATTTAAACTCTTTTATTTTATTGATTTTATATTTTATTTTATTTATATTTTTATTTATTTTATATTAAACTCTTTTTTTTAAGAAGGAAAATTATGAAAATACCATCAGAATCAGAAGAAATGCTATCTAACACCAATTCATCAGCATGCTGACCTGTTGAAGGGAACCCAAGCCAAAAAGCAGATACTTTGGAAACACATAGATACTGGTACCCAGGAACTATTTTTTCCCTTATGATTTTATGGCAAGCCATAGCAGGCATCTCTCAAATTAAATTAAAAGCCTGTAGGGAGTTTGTTGATAGAAGTTTTGATAAGGCTTAAAGCTGACTGAAGCTCACCCACAAGTCTGGGAGGATTAGTCTTTACTTTTTTAAAAATAAAAAAAATGTAGTTAAAACTATTTTACCCCTTTATTTTTACCTATTTAATCTGCAGAGTAATTAAAACCAGCTTTTTTTTTGCATATGCCATCGATATTGTCCAAGTGAGATACATTACTGTGCTACTGCCATGAGATAATGTGCTGCTAGCTGGGTACCTCTGTGTTACTGTCAGACCTTGTTCTGGTGCTCACCACCAGCAGAGTTGCCTGAGCTGAAGCAACTCTGCCTGATAGTAAATTTGTCTGTATTCTTGTATAATTTCAATGACATATAACCAGTTTATCATAACCTTCTTACACTACTGCAAAATGACATTTACTGGTTGCAAATTCTAGAGCTTAGAGGAAATAACACTAACTACTTAAACAGCAGTTGGGTCTTAATGCCCCAGAGGCAACCATAGAACTTAGAATAGTTTATGTTGAAAGGGATCTTTACAGATCATCTAGTCCAAACCCTCTGACCTTTACAGGTCATCTGGTCCAACTCTCCTACAGGGATATATTCAAATAGATCTGGTTTCTGAGACCCCCCTCCATCATTGAATATTTCTAGGGATGGGGAATTCACCACCACTCTGGGTAATCTGTTCCAGTGTTTTGCCACCTAGGTTGTGAAAAAATTCATCCTTATATCTAATGTGAATTGACTCTCTTTTAATATAAAACCATAATCCCCTGTCATATCACAACAGGCGCACCTAAAAAAATCTGCCTTTAAATATTGAAAGACCTCAATACTATTTTACTTACTCCTTTTTTTATGTATTTGCATAACAGACATACATCTTTTCCAGTAAAATTGGTTCAGCCATTTTACTTTCCCTGTGCTGGGTACATCTTTCCCATCCCTTTGTCACCAGGGTGAGTAGATGTGGTGCTACCCAGCTTTTCCACTTCAGATATCTCAAGGTTTCACCATGAAATAAACAATAATAATATCTAAGTGGAAAAGCTGGATAGTTTATCTATTGACTCACCAGGAAGAGTCTGGTGCACTGTGGACATAACCCATATCAACTCAGCCAATGCTAATTTCATTACCAACTCTCATAAGAAGCTCATGAAAACACACACTTTTTTTTCAAAAAACTTAACTCAGGTATTTGGAAGTCATGGAGGAACTCTTCTTAGACCACAGATGGGATTTATCTTACTCAGGTCTCAAAAAGTTAGTTTCCAAACTCTCAACTATTTACACTGCTTCCCATTATAGGCAGCTGGGAGAACCAGGCACATCCAGGGAGAAATTCATCTCATCTGGAGATAGTTAGTTAAAGTAGGTCAGAGAGATTGCATGTGTGGGTTGCTCTCCAATGAATGTAGTGGAAGCCTAGAGCAATCAGTAGAGAATTAGACAAATAAACCTTAAATATCTGCACTAAGATGGTGATAAATTTCCCCAATATTTTTCTGTCAACCATAAACAGCTGCTACAAAAAAAGTTGTGCTCTTGGTTGTAGTTTCATGACTTGGCTTGTAAAACATGCCCTGCTCCAGGGTCTCCAACCTCCCCAGAGGCTCCTCAGAGTGTTATGGTGTGTAAGTAGGTCAGCACTCCTGTTAACGTTATACCACTCCTGTGATAAACCTTTTGTTTCTGCAAAAACATTGTCTAAATGCTACTTCTCTAGCATCTGTTTGGCCATGATAGCATGGGTATGGCTTGCAGTATAATATTTGTACTTTTTAAATAGATCCATTAATTTATTCCCTGTACAGGAAACCTTTGTACAGATTCACTGCTGGAAGAAAGTAATAGTTGTGCAGAGGACAAATGCCTCTGAAAGGGCAGCTTATTTTAATCCACATATTGTTCACAATACCTGTGTTTCCTTTCTCTTTTAGAGTACAAGCATTATAGGAAGTGCATCTAAACTGTGAGGATTGATGAGACTTTTTGGTGGTTTTTGTAAATTATTTTCCCAAAAGAGAACTGTGATTTTATGTTTGGTATATCAAATTGAGTAGAAAAGAGAGACAGAAACAATTTGGAGTCTTGAAAAATAAAAAAATTATTTTACACCACTTTTTCTACCTGACTGCTCCATATATTTAGATACAGCAGTCCTAATTATGGCTTTGTCTTTATAAACAATCCCTATTTGAAGACAGTGGTAAACGACATTATTGTAGTCAAGTATGAGAACTTGGTTAGTAAAATAATGGAGCACTACTCAACAGATATGAAGCAAGAATGTATAGCTTATCATCTAAGAAAAGCTTGATATTATAATTATTAAACATCTGTCCTATTTTCAGGTTACAGTAGATGGGATCAGTTGCATTTTCTTCTTTGCAAAATAAATTCTGAGAACAGGTACATTTTTTGATTACAGCTTCAAACTTCTTTCAAATGTCTCAGTAAGAGTTAGAAAAGCCAATCATTTATGGAAATATCTGTGAAATAGTCCAAGTCATTTTGAAAAGCTACATTTTCAAGAAGAGTGTTTTTCCTGAGTTTAATGGAAAGGGAGCACAGCTTGCTCCCTTCAGTTCAACAGGACCAGCTGGCCATTTTCTCTCCTATTAAGTGAATTGTGGGCATATTGCAGGCATGAAGACTGCACACAGCAGTTATCACCAGTTCCTCGCTGTGTGTCAGCATACATTTCTACATTTCACTCCATCAACAACATTCTTCCCTCAGGTTGTTTTTGTTAAGCTCAGATTTGAAAAGCCTGTGATGATCTAGCAAAATTTGGCAACATTAGCTTACTTGGAAACTTGAGCATCTTTAACAATAACTTCAAAGTTAAATGGCACTTAATTTTTTTAAGTACATTTTATCCAAGTTCTTAATTTAAAAAGACAATGTTAATATTTTTTCTTTTTATGATAGTGTCAGTAAAACAGATTCTAAAATGTATTTGAAGAAATTCTCTAATTTTTATCTGAGAATACAAATAACAGTCCAAAACAAGTAAATCACATTTTCTAGTATTTTCCTGCTAAGTAGCATATTCCAAGACTGGATAATATTTTGATTACAGTGATACCTTTATCACCCATAACATTTTATGGTAGTACAGATATGAAGGAGACCAGATGTTCACCTGACCTTATCTGGTCCAACCCGTGTCCAAGCTCTTTCTTGTGGAAATTCCCTGTGACTCTTGAAGCTGTGACTCTCCTTGTCCTGAGATAAGCCATGGTTTTAATTCCACATCACCAAAGTCAGAGGTCTTTGGTTGAATACTTCACCTAAAAACTCTTGTAGCCATTGAGCTTTTACATAAACACCAAAGCTAATACTGATATAAGATTTTCTTGGTAATACAGTACTCAAATCCATCAAAAGATACCTCCAAAGTTCTCCACACATAAATCCATGCAAACTGTTCTAACACCCCCACAGCTTGCAATACCCACCTTCTAGAGAAACCCTAATTCCAGTAAAGCTTTATTAGTATTATTGACTAATTGAAATATTTCCTTAAAGCAGAAAACTTTTTCAGATCTTTTCTGCACATGTCTTTAAATCATCGGGACCTTTCTCCACCTTCCCAGTCTGATCTTAAGCTCAAAATGATTTATGGTGTTATTCTGATGACAAATACTACAGCAATGAGCCAGGGCATGGATATTTTTCAAGTTGAAAACCAGGAAAGAATCATTAGATACATGATAAATCAATTATTTGAACAAAAACACAGTCATGAATGAAAAGAAAGAAGCAGAAGAGAGTCAATCAATTTTAGTGACTGGCAGAAGAAGTAGGATATAGGTACAAACTAATTTTTTTCTATTTTTTTCTCATGAGAATGCAATATGTTTAAGAAATGTGTCAGTATATTTCAGTGATATACTGTAGCAAGCCGTCATGCAGAAGAGGAACCCATCAGCAAACAGGAGATTGGAAGTAGCAGCTAGGGAATATATTCTCAGTGTTTCAAACCAAATGTGATAGAAACTCATGTGAGTAACAGAACTGACCTAATATGGTATTTGTTCATATTTGTTCACATTGTTCACAAGCAGCTGTTTGACCAGCATTCTTACTTACAAACTTTCACAAAAGCTAATGTGTGTCTGAACAGACACTTGCAGTATGGCTGGTCTTCATACAAATACTCTTCTTCACCCATGAACAACTTTGTTACTCAGCATCTGCACTTCTGTTGAGACTGCTCTGATTGGAGGGCAAAAGCAAGTTCTAGGATGATACAGGTGATCAGAGATGATGGTGAGGACACAGGGATTGTGTCACTAATCAGTAGTCTCCTTTAGGGAAATTGGCACAAGAAAAATTTCCTGCACATGGAAATAGAATCATATTTTTCTATCAGTCATAAAACCTGTGATATAAAGTTATGTGAATAAAATGAAGGACAGAAGATGAAGGATAAATCAATAACTCACACACATCACTCACACACTGCTGTCTGTATAACACCAAGAGAGGGTTATATTGAATTTCCAAAGGCAATTGAGCTTCTAGCTTTCTGCAGCCAAGGCTAACGTTCCCTCTGGCAGGGCTTTTGGCCAGGACTGGATACTGGGCTCTCAGTTCCATAAAGGACACCTCTATCACTTGAGCTGAAGGACTAACTTCTTCACCTATCAGTGATGATGACAGCAGGCTGTGTCAGAAATTCAGTGCTGATTCTGGCTGGGGCAACTGAAGCTGACACTGCACCCAGCTGTTCTCCCCTCCATCCAGCACACCTTTCTGCAACTGGGGGACAGGACAGACATCCTTATTTCAGTTCCCAGAGATCACAGCCTCCTAGTTTAGAGCAGACTACTGCTTTAGATGTTTCAGCTGAGGCCAGATGAAGCAAGACACCTGAGGCTCCAAGTGCATGTACCCTTCTACCCGTGCTTGAAGAGGGTTACCTACTGCAATAGCTGATCTCCACCATGGCTAACATGAGCAGGGAACATGTGACATCCTCTGCTCTTATCTCATTTCTTGCTCCTTTTGATTCCCCAGTGAGCCCCAGGGGTCATGGAGTTAGGTGGAGTAATCAGCATTGCTTCACATTAAACCAAAGTATACAAAAGGTGAGAGGACATAACAACTGAGCAAAGGATGGCTGAAAGCTCCAAGTTTGGTACACTCAGCCTCACAATACATCTGCAATATGGAATGGGTATATTGATGCATCAAGCACAGAATGAAATATTAATGCACCTGAAAAGAACAAACAGTGACTGACAGGGAATGTAGCAAACAGTGCTGGCAATTTCTGCACCTGAAATTACCTGTAAAAGGTACATAGCTACTGCAGGATAAAGAATTGTGGAAAGTGGAAGACCTAAAACTGCTTGCCTTGCTTACACTAGAAGAATGAAGGCTGAGAAAACAGGCATCTGCTGCATATAAATACCTGGTTATAAACATCAAGGAGTCAGGAGGGCTGTCTAGGTGAAAGAACAAGTACAATCTGATCCCAAAGAAATGCAGCCTGAAAATTAAAAGATTGTGGCAAACTAAACTACAAGTACTTTAGACATCAGCAGCACTCAGTCTCCATCCCTGATCCAGCAGATAGCATGTTGTCACTTGTGCTGCAGATATCCATGTGTGCTGGGAGCTGGAGGGAGTTCTACAGTCCAGAATCTATATGGTTGTCTTTAGGATTCTGGAAAGACTCCAAAGCTTGTAATGAGTATTAGCAATGCCATTTGACTGAAGCATAATTGTTTTTGTAAGGTCCTTAAAAGCCTCTTTTACAGCCCTGCATTTTGGCAAATGCTGTGTGCCAAACTTATGGTAACCCAGCAGTTGCCTCATAACAATTTCCAGTGCACTGAGAAGTTTAAGAGTATGGTGAAGAACTAAGCAGTGGGGTGGCAAATTTGGCTCTGATATTATTGTGGAATTAGGATCCACCAACAGGTATCAGTGTAATCACCTCAGATTGCCATCAATGAAAAAGGAACAAAATTCTGTGGGCGTACAGCTGCAATCATTTCACTTACTGCAATGAAAGAAATACAGGCAAGTGTCAAGTAACAAAGACATCATGTGCCAAAATATTTTCTCTGTAGCACTTTGGTGACTTCTGTGGACAAGAGCAGGGTACAACAAAATCATATTTATTCTTGATTTTCATCTTGACTAAGAAGTTTTATATTTATACTTAAGCTACTAAAGGGGAATTTAAAATTCCCTCAGTCTGAGAAATTCCTCACCTACAGCATTTTGGAAAAGCCTTCTTGTTTTTTAGCCTTTTCTTTATGAAGGATTTAATTCCAGTTTTTAAGTTATCCCATGTATTTATAGGTAGGAGTCAGAATCTGTGCTCTGCAGCATTTACCTGTCATTTTAATGGCCTACTTTTCAAATGCAAAACTGAAAATTGAAAAGAGCTGAATTTTCTGGTAATAGGCTTCATTTTCCCAAATGATATTATGATAAATAGATTTTTTTAATGGAGTTAACAATACTTTATTGAACACAGACACTGAAATTTACATTTCCATTTATAGAAAGATTTACTGAAGAACCCTAATTTAAGGAGGGAGCTTGCTGTATTGAACTCTTAAGTAACTAAGATGCAGTAAGCCAATGAAATCATGCTCCAGAATTGGCCAAACTGACTACTAAATGTAGTATACTGATAATCTGCAATATTAATACATTGGGGTGATACATTAATATAATGCACAACATAAGAAAAATAGTTAGCTGCATTCTGTACAGTTTTCTGGTGTGTTTAAAGCGGCTCTTTGGAAAGATAAAAAAATGTGGAAGAAATACACCACTTACTTGAAAGCATTGTGTTTTGCAATATTGTTCTCCAAGGAAATTCTGTTTTGTTAATTTTGAACTAGTCTCAGAGACAGAAGGCTCAAGTTGTGCTGCTAACTCCACAACTGTCCTTGACAGGAAAAACTCATTTTGTTTCTCATGAATAGTCCTTGTAAGTGGCCACCTTTCCTCCATCTTCAAAGAAAGGCTTCCACTCCTATTCCATGAGTACACTCATCTTCATCTCTGCATGCATAATTGTTGGCTGTTCAGAGACATTAGAAAGAAACAAGCAAATTGCTGCAGAATGGCAAAATTATTTAAAGAGAAAAGGCAGATCCATAAAACCAGGCATAGTCCATAGTTGGGCACTTTTGATATTGCTGTTATTCAGGAAAAACATTGTTCTATAAACCTCCCTGAGCAGGAGGCTTGCAGGGCTGTTGAGTAAGAAAAACAGTAAAAACTATTTGAAAATCTTATTTAGGCACTGAATCTTTTAAAACTGCCTTTCTGGGCAGCTTGGTAATACTGTCGAGTTGCATTGTTCTTTTGCTTTAAAAGGAAAGTGAGAAGTCAGAAGTAATCCCAGGACTGCAGGTGACTCTTTCAACTGGCACCTGCAGGAAATTCTTTTCAAATCTCTTACCAGATGTGCAAAGGTAAGCAGCATCTCAGGAGAGAACATTTCTCCCAGCAAAAATAAAAGAAAAAAAATGAAAGTGTTCATTTTGTGGAATACATTCTACCATTCTTTTAGGACATTTTCATGTCTCTTCTAGAAGCCTGTGTGTTCAATATTACCATGCAATGTACTGCAAGTCTTTGCATGATAGTTCCACACAATGAATGCCAGCGAAATTAAAACTAGGTTCTGCTTATCTGGTTTAAAAGTGAGTATGATATGCATTTACCACCATTTAAAATAATTTCCTACTTATATTGGCCAGCATGTTTGCCATCATACTTACTTTTTTGATCACAGAGGAACCCTTTGCTTCTCAGGGCGAGATCCTCAGCTGAACTAGTCACTCAGCAGTAAATATTGGCAAGTGCTGACATTTGAAGTTCCTCTGCTGGAACATTATTTGACCAATAGAGGTGAAACCTAACACCTTGCACTTAGTGCTATAGTTCAGGAACCTTTCAATTATTTTAATCCCTGTTTGTCAGGGCTTCTTTGGAAGCAGCTTGTTGTATTTTGATCTCACACCTGCTATTTCTGTCCTTGAATATATTCTGCAGCCCACCCCTGTTCTCCAATATCCTTCAGGCATTTCTTCTTTGCTTGGCTCAGCAAAAGGCTTGTCCCCTTCTTCTCCCATCAGTCATTTCAGTAGTCCTCACTAGGTCCCCATTCCTCAGGCTATTCACCTTCTCCTGAGGATCTTCCCTCAAAGCAGAGGATATCAACACAACAGTGATGCTTTGTGTATGACCTTCTTTAAGATCTCTGCCCTCTGGGTTTTCCCCTCTGAAAAAGAATCCTCTCCTATTCTTTGAATGTTAATTAATATTTGCGCAATTCTTTGTCCTTAACTAGCACACTGTAAGTGCCAAGTAGTATTAAATAGTGAGGATTCCAGCCCTGGTGAGGCACAAAGTAAACATCTGTTAGATCTTTTCCAGATATGAAATACTAAGTCTCTCTTTTGTCTAGTGAACTGAAGTGCCCTCTTAAAACTCTTGTTTCTCCTAGGAGAAAACCAGCTAGCAATTAAAATCCCCTTTATCCTTCCCCTCACAGCAAGTTGGTAGGAGAGGTGGAGCAAGTGCTTCTCAAGCCTGTCCCCGTGTTGTGTGGTGGCACAATGGACTCAGCATCCAAGAGCTGGGCTGGAAACTCCTGCCTGGGGCAAGTGCTGTATGTGAAATGCATTGAGGATTGAGCTGAGGCCTGTTTGTACCCCATAGCACAAGCATCTGCCCCAAGGAGACCTGCCAAACTGCACTCCCCTGCAATCCTTACACTAACTGCAGGGAAATCCTGTATTCCTCATGTTAGAGGCAGCTCACACCACCTTCATTTACCTGATGCCTGTTTCTTCAGGTACCTGACTTCAGCTCTCTGCTCAGCAGCCATCTAATCCTGCACACATCTGACATCTGGAAATGCAATATTGATGTTTACCTGTTTCCCCAAGCACTTCTGGAGTTGATACCAGAATTACTTCAGACTGCTTGTCTCTGGCAAAGAAATGAGAAGCCCCTCACTAGCTTCATTCCTTGTCATTCATGTCAGCATCCAAATCCATGGGTGTTTGGAAGATTATATTTTTGTAGGGCTTGCTACAGCACTGCAGCCTGCTGTAAGGCAATTACACCCCAAAAAGTCACATGAATTTAGACTTGCACACTTCCTACGTATTACCTTTGGCTCCCTGCTCTGATCAGGCTGGCCTCTCTCCATCTCAGTATGAACAGCCTTGTTCTTCCCCTGAATTTCATCAAAACTCTGGACACCTGCATAATGAAGTGAAGTGACACTGTGTTTCTGTGAGACATGATTGTGATTGAGCTAGAACATTTTCTGCTTCTGTTCTGGCACTTACCCAACCAGTCTGGATCACACCCACAGCCCAGTTGGATAGCTCACCTCTGGAGCCACACAATACCCCAGAGGTGAGCAGGCAGAGGAGATCTCAAGCTGTGGGACCTCAGGCGCAGCCATGCAGCTTTGTTCAGCCTGGTAGTACCTTGTAAGCAGCAGGAGGAAACTGCAGGCACGTGTTAGTGGCTGGCTGACTCCCACAGCCACTGAGCATCAAAGGATTTTCCAAAGGAAGGCAGCACTGATGGTAGCAGTTGTGTTTGCTCAAATGCTTGGAGAAAGCTGGCACTAATTTTGGACAGAAGCCCAGAGAAAATCTTTTTAATGAGTTGCAACTTGCAATATGTCTGATCTGTGGCTGAAAGCACATCCTTTACAGGGAGTAATTGTTAACAATTTTTTTTCAAGAGAGGTGCTTGTTACAGTAGAGTCTGTCAAAAAAACAGGACCTCCCAACATCTGAGGCTTCGAGCCTCATTATCAAGGGGACATTTGCTCAAGTGCCTCCTCAAGAACTGAAGCACACCAGCCTGTGATTCTCCTTAGAATTATATTCAATCATCTCTGCCTTTCTTCCAGTTATAAACTTGGCTGTTTTCCTGGAGTACTTCTCCTTCCTTCTCCCTCTCACATTTTCTAAATCCTCAATCCAAACACGTTTAAGCAAACTTTATGCTTTGAAGGAAAGCAACTGGCTGCAAATCAACTTGGAGGTCACTGTGTGGCCAGCTCTGTGCCAAGCTGTCTGTCTGACACAGTGTTAGGTCTTTACATGATCCATTTTACTCCAAGAAACCTATCAGGTGGTTTTGGGGCTTGCCAAGGCTGCTCTTTCATACAAATCTGTGGCACTGATACTCACAGCTGGTGGTCACCAGCTCAGAGGTTTAATAGGAATGCAGTGTCATAGCCGGATCTTGGACGTGATCTTGTAGCAGGGATAGTCCCACGGGATCTGGTCCCATGGTCAGGGTGAGCCATCCTGTTCTTGCCCTGGACCCACTGCTCTGCCTTGGAGTGTCTAGGAGGTCTCTCAGACCATCGAAAGTACAGCCATGCTGGAACTGTCCTGTATAGTTTCTTTTGTACATGAGATAATATCATTGCATTATCTCCTCTAATTTTCAAGGTTCTTGGATATAAATATCTGTTGAAGAGCATATTGTGCAAGCTGCTCCTCCTTTACTGTTCTTTCCCGGTAGGATCTGCAAAAAAGTCCTTTATGTGTACATTTTTTGGCAATTGTTACACAGCACCAATCATCCTTACTACACATCTGTCTTGCCTTTTATTCCTCCACCTTCACCCATGCCCCCAGGAGAGCTGTATGTATTTGATAGACAAGCAGGAGATCAACATGCAACAAAAAAGCCATACACAGCATAGAGACCACCACAGAAAACAAGAGAATAGATTAACTTTCTCCTGTGCTTTTGAACAATAATTTTCCCAGAGTAAGTGGCAGCTCATTTAGTTGCACTGCTGAGAATAAGTACAACAGCTGCAATGCCTCCAGTCTTCCCCTGTTTTAGTTAGTGGGAACATCCATTTCTGATTATAGTGATAATGATCTTAGCTCTTGACCAAGTTTATCCTGAGTCATTTGCTAGTTTCTATTATTTGCATACAAATAGTGAAAAGCACTTGAATCAAAGATGACAGAGAGCTCTCTTCAAAACAAAGTTTTGTCTTTGTCATGTCTTCTACAGCAACCTTTCCTTGGATTTACCCTTTTTCCCTCAATCAGACATCTGCACTGCACATTTTTGAGCTCTTAGTAGTTACCCACATTCTGGTGTAACTAATCCAGAGACTTTTCTAATGGCAAACAATTATTTTCTTATCCTACACATATACACACATCTACAAGACCATATATTGGAAAGAATGACTGTCCTGGTAGATTTGCAAATTGCACAGAAAAGCAGCATATAGGGAATGAACAGGAAAACAGACAAACAAAACCGAAGACCTTGGTCTGTAATATACTTTTGTTTGTAAATGTTGAAGTCATTGCCTACTTTCCAACAATTCTGTTTGATAGAAAATTATCTGGCAAGAGTCTTTCTCTGAGTTACAACAGTGTCTGACCCTGTTCACTTAATAAAATTGAGAATTAATGCTTTGCCGTTTCATGGTGCTCTAGATAATTCATTTTGGCCACTGAATAAAAATTATTCCTTGTGTGCACATGAGTTTATACTTGACTTTTCATGCAGAAACCTGAACCTGGTGGAGCTATTCATATGCAAAAAAGTTCTGTTCTGAAACATTGAAACAGTTCATATGAAACATTCCAATTTCATGGGTGGAATAAATCTGCATGTACGCAAAGACTCAGGCAGCTGCCATTTAAAAAAACAAAAATAAAAAAAAGAGTACTTCTTTTTAGGGTACTTTATTCTCATTTGTTAAAATTTAGTGAGACTGGAAAAAGACACATTCATCTGGAAATCATCTTGCTGGCAATCTCTACTATAAAGATGAAAACCATTGTGATTTTCATTACATTTTGTTCTCTATTGGACAGCAAGACCTGTTCTGTGGGCTTTGCTGCAGAACCCTGATGGACACATAATGCAGCACTGACCTCAATTTATGTATTTTCCACCTCCACTAGTTTTTTTCAGTGAAACATGACCTGTGTTTAACTGTACCTTATCTGGAACTTTTTCCTACATATTACCATGTACTGTAATCCATAGACGGGTATGTGTAAGGAGTTTCATTGTAATCACTTTTTTGTGACAAAAAGGGGTTTCTTTTGAATCAGTTGATACATTTCTGATAATTAATTTCAGTACTAATATCCCAGCCTCACATTTCCTGGGGTTGTGGTTTATGGCACTTTGACATTCTTAGGGAATTGTTAAATGCCATGAGGTCGTTTCTTCCAGTCTCCTACAAAAAACAGCCACTACCTTTCCTGTTGTCATGGGAGTGAAAATTTCTTTTGTTCTGTCTGGATTTATGCTCCATCCTGTTACACTAATCTCTCTGAAAATTCCTGATGTTAACATCCATATAACAATGTCAATGGGGAGTCCAAAAATCAGAAAAAAAGCTTCCAGTATCCATTGGGAAAGCAGGATTTGTTTTAGGACATGTTTGTCTCTGGCTTATGGAAAAACAAATTTGACTGATAACATCTTTTTCATGGTCATGGAAACAGAAGTAAATGTTGAAGAAAGGGGCAGAAAACAAGTGTTTATTTCAGCAGTAAGGCATTCAGCTGGGTGAACTGAGCAGGCAGCAGGAGCTCCCATCCAGGGAGTTGGCAGCATCACCCAGCTCTTAATATCATCCCAGACCACAAAACAACCTTTCTTGCTCAGCTGAGACCAAGGGAATAAAACAGTTGGGTTTCTTCCCTCTTGTGGTCCTGTGTCAAAGGCTCCTCTCAGTGTTCAGTGGCTTTGCATCCTCATTTCTCCTGTGATGGGAAGGTGTGAAAAGCTGCTGTGGCTGAGCAGAGCCTGCTTGATGCCAGCCTGGCAGGCAGTCATGGCCAGCCCAGAGCAGCACATGAGTTGTGATTTCATGAGTTCATCACTCTGCACCCATTCCCCATAGCCCCCTGTGTACCTACAGCAGTGTGGGGAGCATCAGGGTAGACCCAATGGCCTCACTATCACCTGAAATCCCTGATCATTTTTTTTCAAGGAATCAGCATTATTTATAAATGTAAAAAATGTTATTTTTGTGGTCATGGGGAAAAAAGATGGGACAGCCATAATTCTCCCTGAGTTGCCTTATTTTTAAAGCGTTTTTCTGACTCTGATTCTATCATCAAGTTTCTTTCTTGGTTGTAATTTAAGCTTTTGTGTGAAGGCTTGGATGAATTTGGGTTCCAGGACACCCAACATCACCACAACCAAATCATTTCCCACTGATAGAAAATCAGCCAATATCAACTGAAAATACAACCATTTCATAGAAATGTAGGTAGTATATGATACAGAATATTTGAAAATTTGTTTCTCTGTCTCTAAAAATACCTTTTGAAATAAAACAATGTGGCACAAATATGAGTAAGCATGTCTTCTATTTTCAGGTCCTAGGTAATTATTCAGGACTGAATACATATCATATGAGTCCACAGAAAGGAAAACCAAGAAGAAATTTTTCTAATACATTCAAAAATTTACTTTGCTGAGATACTGACACTGATACAATGAGACAGAAAATGTTAACATCTTCTCTTTTTAAATTAAGAACTTGATATTTATAGCCTTTAAACTTAAAAATAAAGTCACATCTTCAAACTTTCAGTTGAAAAAATGCTTATGCTGACAAGTTAGTTAACACTGCAAAACTTTGCCAGATCAACACAAGCTTCTCAAATCTACATCACTCTCCAAACAAAAAGGAAGCAGTCAGAGAGATTGTGAGCAGAGAGAAAAGTTTAGGAGGAAAAAATGATTTTCCAGTATTAGAAACTCCTCAGGTTGATAAGGAGATTATTTTTAAGTATTTTAACATTGGGAACTATTGAAAGATAAATTTTCTGAAGGCTTTTTCTAGACAAAAAATCAGACAGAGAATAATCTTTGGCAAGGTCCTAAACAAAATAAGGTTATCATACACAAGCATTAGGTAAACATCTCCTTTAAAATGTCTTTTGAAGAAAAAAACCTCTTTATCTTTTCTTCCTCCAGCACCTCAGCTCTGATCATGCAGAGAGCTGTTTTATATCAGAAGGGAAGGGTTATGAATGATTATGTGGAACACTTGGAATTTTTCAGAGGAAAAAGTTTTACCATATTTATTAGAGACTCCACAAGTAGTACAATTATTTCTGGTATCATCCTACAGCCTGAACTGCCAGAATTAAAGTTACAATTAAAATCAGAGATTAATCTGAGCTTTTTTATCATTTCAGAATGACATTCTTCCTCAGCTAGAAGGATTAGTTCTTTCTAATTTGTTTTGGGGTTTCTTTTGTTGTTGTTTGTTTATTTGGTTTGGTTTTGGGTTTGGGGAGTTTTTTGTTTGGTTTTGGGGGTTTTTTGGGTTTGTTTTGTTTTTTGCTTTGTTTTAAAAAACATTTATGAGAGAAATAAGATGCATCTTCCAATGTCTCTTATCCCTGTGGTACTGATCTTGCTGGTTCTGCTCTACAAACGAGCACAATCAAGTAGCTCTTTTCCAGTATATCAAAAAACTCCTGGCAGACAGTGAAGATCTTTTTATCCTTTATGCTAGTAAAGCTACACTATGGTCAGTCCCTGAGGCCCAGAGAAAAATGGTAGTTTCTCCTTGTTCTTTCTGTGACTTTTGGCCTCTGCTTTGTTTTTTTGTTTCATTTTGCATTTTTGCTCATTATCACAAGAAACCCCACTGACTGAAAAATTGTGTCAACAGGGTGTAGGCTATTGCAATGTCTGTTAACAAGCCAGGTTATATATACAATAAATGTGTTTATGCTCATAGGTGGTGTATATTGTAAAAAAATTTAATGTTTAACCTCTCTACTGTATAATCTAATGCAAGAGCTATTTTTACATGAAGGAATTGAAAGCCAAATTCTGTTTTTCTTTGTTATTCATAAAAACCAAAGTTCTTTGCAGTCTAATTGAAGTTGGTGAAACAGAGCACAACTGATTGCAATCATTCAATCTATAAATATATCTCCATAAATTTCTTTAAATTTTGTCTAAATATTTAGACCATATATTTACTCAATTGAATCTAGCTGCAGTCTCCAGGAGACATTGGTAATATGACATTACCAAACAGTTCTAGCCATGAGGTCCTAATTTCTTCCTCCCTTTTGTAGTGTCCTCCCACACCTCTCACCATTGAGTCATATCAAGGAAAATAGATAATTTAGTTTTGTTTCCTCTTCTATGAGGAAATTTTTCCTTGCATGTAGTCACCACAGATTATCAAGGGGTACTGAGTGATAAGAGGTCCTCACCTTGAGAGAATTTTTCTGCTGAGAGGAAATCACTCTTCTCCATCACAGCATCCAAGGATATGGAATGTGTCCTTTGAACAATTTCTGAGAAAGTGCCTTAGGTACCAATAGCAGAGAGACAGGTAAGCTGCAAAAATCATGGCAGCACTTCCAAATCTTTTTTATGAAATAATTCATGTCCGTCTAAAACTGACTTGTCACCATCTGTCTCTCTGATAGTGCTTTTCTACTTTTTTATATGTGATATAAAGGCTTGAATCAATAAAAAGACTCAGCCGCTGTGGTACTTTAAAACTGCTTTTTCTCTTCATGTCTCTTGACACAACACTGGCACACAGCAATGAGAAAAGCACAACATCTATCCCGTGTGACACAAATTACACCTTTGCTGCCACAGAAGCTTCTGCTCGGCGTACATTATGCATCCTCTCACTGAGGCTGAGCCCTGAGCTTGTACGCAAGGCTGGAGTCACTGCTTGCTCTCAGCCTCCACTCTGGCTTGGGTTTCAGCCCTCCCTTACACACTGCATAGACACAACTGGCTGGAGCTGGCTCTGCCTCACAAGCTCCTCCATGCCTCAGACCCCCAAATTCCCACCGGCATCCCCCTGCCCACTTCCATGGGCAAACCCATGCCTGCTTCGAGTCTGCAAAGCTGCTCTCCCATTTCTAGCACTGCATCAGATATTTTGAGGATCTTCTGCCTAAAACCCTTACATGAGTGAAGCACTAAACAACAACTTACACAATTTTGCAAAAAAAATATAAAAAATATAAAATCCAGATATCAGCCAGCAGAGCTGAAATCTGGCGGAGAAACATATTTAACAGGGTAGCTGAATAGTGGGGGGAAGGGAAGGGAAGGTGCGGGAAGG